>NW_026018508.1:11699508-11801068 GCF_020466585.1 Dendroctonus ponderosae
CTGTCGACCAATATTTTTAAAGTGAAAATGGCAAAAACTAAACTACTGCGAGTTACGCAGATGAACGCAATTTACCTGGACAAGGAAATTGAGAGGTCGTTTCAGCAAATCATCCAGGATGCGATCAAGCATTTGCCTGTACGTGAACATTCAAGTAAACCAACTAATTAAATTGACTTGCGAATTTCCAGCCTGGACTAATTTCTCCAGTAAGTGCAGAGATCGACCTGCTAATCCGTCTGGGGATTGCTAAGTACTCGTTGCTGGAAAACGGGTCAACGTTTGGCCAACGTCTTTTCAACATCAAATACGACAATCTAACAAACGTGAAAAAAACTCTTTATATTCTATTTGGTAGTTTGGGGTACTTTCAAGGCAAGTGCGAGTTATGGAAGCCTTCGCACGCTATCGCAAGGCTTATTTTCAAAATTGGCGTCGTCATTAAAGTGCTCGATTTTTTGAACACTTCACTTTTCTTAAGATATGGAGTAAAACCTCTTCTGGTTGAAAGACTGTTAGGGCTAAACCAAGTATTTGCTACCGAAACCCCGGCGCGCAATTTCGAGTCCAAATACTTAGCAAGGGAATTGCTTTGGAATGGATTCATTGTAAGGAAACATTTGGGTGTTAAGCACTTGAATTTAACCTAGTCCTTTCCAGGAAATCCTTGTCTATATGATTCCTTTGATCAATTATCACCGACTAAAGCGACAGATTAAGGAATATAATCCATTTAGTAGAAAAAAAGCCAGCACCGTCACTGTTATAAAGAATCCACAAATAACATTGAACACGAAATGTGGCCATTGTGGGCAAAGTCCTATTTTACCTCATCATATGGGCTGTGCACACATCTACTGCTACGTATGCTTAAAAGTGAGTTCATTAAGCACAAAAATTAAGATTGTCATAAAAGGGCCTATTTCATTTCAGGGAAATCAAACTGCGGATCCTAAATATCAATGCTCCATATGTGAACATAGTAATGCAAATATATTATGTGACCCAGTAAATGCATAAACAATAAAAAATCTTCGTTTTCCTTCAAATTAATACTAAACATATTTTAAATGCATTGCACTAATGTGACTTAATATTAATTGCTTTTCCTTATCAAAAGCGTGTACTCAATAATCATTTTTTAAGGCATTGGGAATACTTTCTCGAGTTTTTGATGTGGCACTGTAGCCCAGCAATTCTGGGCAAGACTTTTTGCCTTCCTCGATGTCTTGCAAGGTTTTCAGGAGGTCGTAGTTAATGAGTTCCGACACTACAGAATCATGCCTAAAAATAGCAGGATTTAATTATACTAATCATTCGCAATTATTTCCAAACCCACTTGTAGGCGGGGTGTTCAGTGACGAACTTCCTGATAAACGATGCTGTAGTAAATATTTCTCCTGAGGCTCGTCTTTGAATAAACTTCAGGTATTGCTGAATGGTGCAATGCGTATCTGCATCCACATCCATGCCATTTAAGTAGCTGTTGATCAAGGGAATTAACCCGGGAAAATCGCCAGCCTGAAATGTTCCCTATGTAAAACTAGAGCAAAATTTTATTTGGCCGCTTCATTACATTGCCATTGATAATTTCATTCACAGTCATTAGCCCCACCATATCACAAGCTTTTGGATCACAACTCGTGCCCGCACAACATCTATTTGCTTCTGGCGGACTAATATCGGTAGTTATATCTTTCCTAAACCAGAATCGTTGCTCTTTGCATGCATTTCGTTTTTGAGCGTTTTGCATATTCTCGTCCACCTAGAAATTCACATTCAATAACATTTACTACTATCATTTAGAATGTCTATAGACTCACTTGACTTATGGGAATTAAAAAGTTCAATTGATATGATAGAATAACCCTGGTTAGGAGAACCACAAAGCAAACAATTGCGGCGTTTTCAAAATCGGTAACCTGCACTTCACAGGGCCTAAATTCGACTCTCCAACCAATTGTCGAGTGGGGTGGTGGCGGTTTAAATCGCATGGTTTGCCAATTAGTTGACTGAATATTCTATAAAAAAATTGCGGTTTAAATAGCCCTTCAGCTGGCAGTTCATAACACTGTTACCTCAAAATGATCAGTATCTTCCTCGTCGTTTTGATTGATTTTCTCCGAGAACAATGAGACAGTGTCTCGTATAAAAAGGTGGGCGATATGTTGAGCAAGCAAATGATCAATGCCATTATCTCGCAATTTTTTATAGTCTTCATCATTGTACAAAATGGGAATGTCATTGTACTTTTCACCTTGCGGTGATAGATAGGAATCGATTGAATCATACCGCGATTTCTTTATAACGAACTTGTTCTCTTTCAAGGGCTTTAGCCCTCGTTCCTCTTCAGTGCGGCAATCAACTGATCCCGAAATTACGTTCCATCGACAATCCACATCGGTCAAAAATCCTCGATGTATGGGTGAGGCGGCACTAAAAGCCAACTAATATCCCAATTTTTAATCTGATTTTAGATAACTTTAAACTAATCTTACCATTATCGGGCACAATGGTGTAAGCTGGTCATACAAAATCCTCGCTTCATCGATGTGGCAAGCTTGGAAAGTCAGCTGCAAACAGCAACAGCCCATCCCAAATCCCATTGCATCCAAATAAACGCAATCCGGTTTAGCAGCTTTCCTTATTAAATGCGACTCGTCTACTGGTATTTTCGTTTTTACATCCCTAAAAACTTCCAAATAAGTTAAGGCCCAAACGCCTTATTGATGGCACCTTTTTGAGCAAAGTTAAATTTTGAATGGCTTCTAGTAAATCGCGTTTAGCATTTACTTACTTGGTAAATTAATTGCCACATGTTCGCCGCGTCTTTTTCGAATATTGCGAACCAAGTTCATAAATCGAGGGTGTCCAGGAAATACTGCTTCGTCTGGGAAAAATAGGGATTTTGTTCCGCCTTCATTCGGAGTGGGTTTAGTGGGGGGTTCTGTAAAGTCAGAGCATCCCAATCTGAAAATTGCAAATGTCTTTATTGAAATAAAGTTCATAAAAATAGAGCGCGATTTTTGGTGCCAAAGCTCATTTTTTAAGCGTTGTAATAAATCCAGTAAACAATTGTCTCCACTTACAATTTTTTTAAAAAGAGAACTTGTTTACAAAGTTGATTTCCAAATTCGATTTGAGCCGCTTATCTTTAAGTAGCCAAATGTAAAGAGGTGACAACCACTTAACTATACATTCATCGCAAAGACCTTCAATGAAGTTGAAATATATTCATCAAGTACACTGCTAAATTAAAGCAATTTAAAGCTCAACCAACCAAGGTTACAAGAAATTGAATAATCTAAAATATTGTACAATTTTTAGCCTGAAAGCAGTGTTTATAAATCGCAGCATATTTGAAAATGCTTTTTTTCGTTTCACGTAGGTATCGACTGTTCAATTAATGAAACCATGACTAGCCAGTTTTATTGTCGTAATGCCTGTTGCAACTTGCTTCATAAATCAAGGCTAATCTAAATCCTCTAATCTTATCAACAGGCCGATTAGGTTTATGAATATGCATGAAATACACTGGTCTCCGTGAATCACATGTAAGTGATTCATGATTATTCCATTATTCTAACTTTAAATTTATTTTTTAAGATGGCATTTATTGAAAATGTTTCTGATGAATAACAAAAAATGTTCATAAAAAATTTACTTTTTTCGAAACATTCTGGCATTATTTAAATAAATGAAGCCTAGAAGCGCATTGTGCAAGATGCTCTGGCTTTAAAAGTTATGTTATGTCTTTAAAAGCTTCAAATATTCAATCAACAAAAGCCGCATAAGAGACTTAAAAAAATCCACCCATCCAAGCTGAATTCGCGTGCAGTATCGCGTTGTTTAATGTAGATATTAATCTATGAATGGTTTAGTAAAAATCTTTGGGCTTTTGCACTCTGGTGGTGTATCACACATAGAATTCAGTTGTTTATTGCGTTAATGATTTATATGATTAATAACCTAATTATTGAGAGCACGTCGCGTGCTTCTTCTGAGGAACAATTTCGAACATTTGAAGAAAAATGTTACTACAGCTAGTTTTAAAAAGTTATCAGGAATGTCCAATTGACTTCTTGGCTCATAGTATTTGAGTAAAGGTTTCCTGACTTGCGTATATTTATTACAATCCACTGACTGAATCAATATTTAATTCAAATCCATTATTGATTAAGCTCATGCTTGGGCCCAGAACTGGGCAATGAATCCAGACCCATTTAGTGTTTGTATTGCAAACACAGAATTATTCTATTGTTAATTTTGTTTTATTACTCCAATCCTTTTTATATATTGCTTTAATGTCTATTATCCCCATATGACAAATTGTTGATACCTAGTTAATTCTTGTGTTACACCATTAATTGCAAGTTTATCACGTTCTAAAGTAGCGTTGATTTTTGGCCAGTAGTATTGCAATCTAACGCCTTTGTTAAATTATGTTCTTAACAGATAATACACCCAATTCACTAGTCCTGCCCTTCGCAACTTAAACCTGGCTGACCTAAATAATCTTATCAGAAATTTTGGATTCCCCTTCAGGAATTATTAATGGATGGAGATTCTCGTGTCTATATAATAGTAGTTTAATAGTAGTCAATTGAGCAAGAGTTTTATAGTATAGACGTCCTTGAATGGAAGTAAATAGGCCAAGGTTGGTCTTACCTGGGGAAACTGGTTAGAGACATTACAGATTCTCCTTCCTTGAGCAGTTCCATTGCCTCCTGCCTCCTCATCCTCATGTTAGTTTCCACTATATTAAAGTGGGCCAGCGTTCCGCCATACGGTTTGCCTGGAGTGCCCTCAATCATGTAAGCAGCAAACTCAGGCCTCCATAGAAACTTCACAGTGTCGGGATTCTGTTGCTCCTTCTCGTTAAGCACGGCCAAAATCTCTTCAGCACGTAAACTGACTTTGGCCTCCTTTTTCCCATCATTGAACTTGACAATAATGTATTCGATTTCGTCGCCCCATTTGAGAACGTCCCCTTTTCTCTCCTTCAACTTCTTGTAAATGCTGATAAACTGATTCACACCGTGTTCGCGAACGTGGGGCGCCAATTTTTTCGTCTCCTCCCAACTGAGCGGAGTTCCTTCTGTCAGTAACCCCATTTTGCACAACAGTTGAACTAACCAATACAAGTGCTCTTCAGTGAATACTACTTATACCAGTACGATTTATTTATCTATACAAACATAAATTGCGCAATGAATTATGACATTGCATAATTAATGTTGTAAGTAGTAACAAGCACCAACCGAGAACAAACACAAACATTAATGCGCACCCTGTACTTGTTTATACGAGGTTTTCGCTAAATTAACCGGCATTCAAAAATCGCGTCTAGTGCTAGCCCAAATATTTGCATACGCGAGGCTCTTGACAGCTCCTGGTCTCAACGACAAGCGTTTGGGCGAGTATGTTCGGGAATAACATTATCGCACCTGATTTGATTACTGAAAATCTGGAAATAAAGAACATTTTACTGCATTTTATATGTAGTTTAATTAATTCACATTTAAATCGCAGCGGTCAGTTGCTCACAACTAGTCAGAGCTGTCAAGATTCCCGCATCCCCACAAATTTGAGCAACCGCTAGGCGAGTGCCACAGATCACAAAGGTACTAAATTGAATGCACTTTTTTTGTTTGCCCGGCGACTGGCGGAGTAAAAAATCTTCGGGAAGACACCCGCGTGTTCCGAACCATGGGTAGTGTTGGATTTTTACCAACTAAAATACCCCCTTTTTGTACTACGAGTTTTCGGGATTTATCCTTTAAAGCTTGTCCTGTAGTCCTCTTGAATTTGTCAATGAATTTGAATGCATTAGCACAGAACATCCTCCTAAGGGGGGATATTTTATGATAATGTGAATTTTATGAAATGTGGCTGATGTCCAATGCTGCCAATGGTTAGATGAGAAAGAGTGGCAGAACAGTAACAAAACTGTTAGGTTGTCTCCATGCCGATTTACTGAAAATAACCAAAAGTGAGTATACAGGATGGCAAACCTTGCCATTGAAAAGTTGTTATTGATTATTAATCTGAATTTGGACAAGCAGTCACATTTGGCACCTAAAGTAACGTTCTAATTTTCCAAAGTATATTTGCTAAACACAGCAGAATGGGGTTTAAGGAGTTAGCAAATTACGTAGTATTCACCAATCCTGTATCAAAATCTCTAACTTCTTTTGTAGCGGTAAGTAGCCAAAAGGCCGAATAATCACCTGTATACACATAAACATTATTTTATTTTCAAAACCTTTTATATTGGGTGATTGTACTGGTTCAGACCGAACGATTACGAGTGCTTATTCTTCCATAAACAACGAATTCCTTAACAAAACATAATTGTATAAAAACTACCCATCTTATGGGAATCCCATGGCTCACAGACAGCTTCCCGCTTCATTCTTCCCAAGGACACTAATATGATCTGAACACTATATATAGATTCAAACCTATACCTATCTATGATTTCCGTTATCAGGGAAACACCAAGAGTCTTCCAGCCCCTCCAACTGTTACAGTTATCACTGAAAAAACTCCCTTATGGAAACTGGCTAATGAAGGGGGCCCGTTTGTGCGGCTGGCCGGTATAATGGGAATGACCGCAACTATTTTAGGGGCTTATGGAGCACATAGGACCTATCCAAAAGACACGGCTGATGAATTGAAAATTATGTTTGACACCGCTAATCGGTACCATTTTTTCCATTCGCTAGCATTATTGAGTGTTCCGTTATGCAAAAATCCAAAAATTGTGAGTACCTATCCCTAAATTAATCAGGTACCGTTTATTATCTAATCCGGGTTTTAGGCTGGAATCTTATTCATATCGGGGACAATTTTGTTTTCTGGAACTTTATACCATCGAGCGTTTACCGGCGACGATACGTTTGGAAAGTTGACGCCTATTGGAGGAAGCATTTTAATTCTAGCATGGCTTTCGATGGTTGTTTAAGCGATTTTTGTAAACTATGTAAACTAAACCACTCCATTTGTTTTAGGTGTTAATGTCTACAAATTTTATATGTAACTCTGCCACTATATAACCGAAATTAGTGCATGTTATCATATACCTACTCATGTTCACAACAATAATACATAATAAAATTCGATTCAGTTAATTTATTTTAATAAAAAAAGTGAATTAATTGTAAGGCCTATATTTCCGGTCATATCTGCCTTCTCTGCCATGCTTATGGTTTTGTCCACCCCAATTTCTGTTATCCCGTCTCTGGAAGCCCCTTTCCCGATGCCTGAATTTCGGATACCAAGGGGATATAATTGGTGGTGGAGGGATTCCTTCGTCAAATACCTTTTTGTAATCTGGTTCACTGTCTGTAAATCTTTCAGCAAATTCAGACTCACATTCTTCAATAAATTTCTCTTCCTCTTCAGCCAGAGGCATCGTTTATCTCTTGTATTGCAGGTTTGTTTATAGCAGATAATATTTAATTCAGTTTGTTTATGTACCGATGCTTGTTCAGAGCTTGTTATCTGTTATAAAGCTAGGTTAGAATCAAGTGAAGTGTTACCAACAATTGTAGATATTCTCTATATGCATAGATTCGCAAATTTTGTATAGATTATCTTGTATCTTTGCGTTCATGTTTTCAGAGAAAAGCAAGTGAAAAAAAATCAACTACAAAGCAGAGTTCTCCAGACACGCTCTAATTTTGAATTTTCGCATTTCGCGTGAAAACTAGAAACATTCCTAAAATTATATTTACTATGAAAAAGTGCGCATTTCAAGACTATCTCGCAATTGCAAATATAACTTTGAAGCTTAGCCGGTTCTTTAAATATGAGTGGACTGAAATGCGGTTCCTAAAATCCGGTCTAATTTTGAATTTTCGCATTCTGCGTGAAAACTAGAAACATCCGTAAAATGATGTTTAGTATAAAAAAGTGCGTATTTCAAGACTCTATCTCGAAATGGCAAATAGAGCTTTTCAGCTCAACCGATTCTCTAAATAAGCACCAAAGACTGCACACACTGGCGTTCTCAAAATTAAACCGCTCTAATTTTGAATTTTCACATTTTGCGTGAAAACTAGAAACATTCTTAAATTTATGTTTATAGTGAAAAAATGCGTCAAGGGTCTATCCCGCAATGACAACCGGTTCACAAAATTTTGAGTAAAATGTAGAAAGAATCCGCCGTTTAACTAGACACTATGACCCAAACTTATGAGACTTTACCAGCATATTGTAGATTCTAAATTTAACTAAAACTGGGATAGCGTGCCTCCTCAAGGGCATGATAAAGCATATTTGAAGGGGAAAAGCATAAAAGAAGCCCCGGTTTAAAATTACTTGGAAATAATGCTATAAAACGATCAACTAGGAATACATAAACCGAAAAGTATGTCAAAGTAATTACCCTAAAATGACAATATATTGACAATAACATTTATTCGAGCCACACCGCACTAGACTCGATAAGTGCGCTCTAATATCATTAACTCGTGAACTCTACAAAATCGATCCTCCAGACCTCTTGCATGTCATGCTCGTCACCTAAAATTTCCCTGAAATAATCAATACCCAGACCGTTTCATTCCATTTATCGGTTAAGGGGTTGAAAACCAGTATAAACCTTCCTCTAGCCGAAGTGCGACGAAAACAACTACCAAATAGTTCATTCCTATTCAGTGCGGTCTCGTAAGTGTTGAAAATGTTACAAAGTTGTCGTTTTATTGAGAAATATGGAATTTAAGAATTTCCTTTCCAAAACCAAGGATGGCAATGATTTTGCCACCGCGTACCAGGAGGCAAACTCCCGTAAGACAAGTGCGGAAATTATTAATGAAGCACGATTGGCTATTAAGGGTAAGACATTTAACGCACTTAAATAAGCATTTCCTAGCTGGGAAATCTCAATTTTCAATGCGCCGTAATTTATAAACACTGCGTATATAAAATAATGTTGACTCAATCTAGAAATTCACCCGACGTGCGCAATAACATAGAAGTTAGATATTAAATTATTAAGAATGCGGATTATTCAAATGACTGGTTAAGTGATAATGATAATGGTTAAATGATAATGAATGATAATAATATTATTATATACAACCTATTTCTATATAGAAATATAGAATTAGGAATATAATTCTATATAGAAATAGGTTGGTACCTAAGTAATATAAGAGAAGAGACTATTAATAATTCATGTAAAAACTAACCGAAAAATTAAAAACTGCTATTCTCTTGTTTTAAGCTCAGAGGAAACAATTATTTGTTGAAAACTTCAAGCAGAAAAACAGTGTTTCAATTCACAACATGCACGACTAAATTGAATTAACCATTTTAAAATAATAAGTTTAAAAACTATTAGCCGACTAGGTTTTGTATCCGAAGTTGTCAAGATCTAAAGAGCTGGTAGTTAAAATAAGAATACTTATAAATTAGCTACAGCTCGGAAACGATTGAAAAATCTTCTAAGAACTATTTCAACAGAGCCTTTTAAAAGCGTATCTCTATTCTTCCGTATTAGGGATGAACTAATCGACTTTCTATCCTTTACAATATCTAATTAATCAGTAGTGCTTGAGAGGCTTAATTAGGCCATTAATTAGGTCTCATTACGGAATTTGCCAACTTCTAAAGGGGTAGAAAGAAATTATTTTCCACGACGGCCTAAAAAACCGAAAAACTCACCAGTTTCAAGAAATGGCCGCAAAACCTTTTCGCATAACTTTTTACACTGTTCATAGAGTATTTTATGTGCTACCTTTGGAAGAAAGCAAAGAAACATCAATCGATCAATTTTTAATAATAAGTCAATTTAATTTGATTAAGAATACGGGTTTTTATAAGCAAATTTGCGAATACAAGGTGTGTTTTTAAGAGTCACAAAACATAGAAACCAACTTTGCATCTGCCGCAATAAAACCGCTCCAAACTCAAAGACCATTCACGCCCAGGGATAAGGAAAGACTACTGTTTGGAAATAAAAAGCCTAAAGCTGATAGGCCTCCGAGTTCCTTTAGGTATTGTAGACAATTCCTTTTCCCTCATTTTATTGCATAAACCGCGGTTTGTTCCAGCTTGCGATATCTTCAAAATGAAACGGACCTTCCAGTTACTCCTCCCGATAACCGAATTTTTACCACTCATGTTTCGAAACATCCGTCCACACCGAAAATCGACGAGCTCAAAAAGTATAATAGATCGAATTCGCTCACTGAACTAAATGGCAATATTTTTAATATTGGAGTCAAAGAACCATGCAAAATCCGGCTGCCATCCCTGGACAACAAACCGTTACAAAAGAGAAAGATTTTCAACAATACAACCTCGCTGGATAATCGTAAGTAGGACTTAAACATTCAACTTCAGGCTACGATTGTTGCATTTCAGTGCCTGAAGAAACCGAATACAAAATCGACAACCCAAAACTCGAATCTAGAAATGCGTTCAGCTCGCCGCAGGAAAAAACGATTTTTGACCAACAACCCGCCTTCGGACGGTCATCGGCCAGACAAGCAAATCTATCCGAATGCCTCCTGCTCGGCCCTCAAAACCTGACAAAAATCTTCGACAATCGACATATAATCGAACATTCCGAAACGCTCTTTACCAGCACAGGTTACCTAACTAAACAACTCCTATTGCACAAACAGAACGATTTAAATAAAAGGACGCATTCGATTTTAGCTGATGGTAATGAGCCGGTGAGAACAATCGATGATATTTTAAACGACCTAAATAGAACCGATCCTCAAAACTATAACGATGAAACGGTAAAAAATCTACTGGAAGAGCTGTACGCGTTTATGGAGAAAGAGGGCATGCTGAACTCGAAAATTAGCTCAAAGTTGAAGATTGTAATACTCAAAAGCCTGTACCGATTTGTCGAGTCGAAAAATGAACAAATATTGATTAACATTGCACAGATTATATTAGTTGTAAGTTGAGTCGCGAAGTGAGTTTCGGATTTGTTTTGCTGAAACTTGTCTGCTGTTCTAGATGAAAGTCACTGGGAATAACCTAAGCGGGGTGTGTAAGCTGATCTTTAAAATAGCGAAAAATGATGTTAATGATAATCTGTTTTTCCGAAGGAATCTCCTTGGTAAGTTCTGTTCATATGTTACCACTCTTGCTCACTGAAGTAACTAAACCAACTCTTCATTAAAACTTATCCTTGAGGCGCCGAAACCGCTTTTCACTATTTTTTTATTTTCAGAACTATTCCTAGATGCTCTTGGAAGGTCAAGTCCCATGGACGATGCCGAAGCTTGCGTGTACGCTTATGGAGCCCTCAAGTTTCTGACAATGAACGTGAAACTATTAGAAAAAGTATTAGATTTAGGCATTTTGCCTCTGATGGTGCTTCATATTAAGCTAATCAATACCGCTGTAAGAGCACTGGGTGGTTTTCGCCCGAAAATCGTTTATTAACTTAGAATTTTCTAGAAAATCGACAAAACCCCCTTTCACAAACAAACTGATCATGTGCTTTTCCAACTGACTGGAGCCTTAAGAAACCTGGTTTCAGACGAACATGTTTACGACAATTTTATTTTCTGTGGGACTATTCCACAGCTTTGCCAAGCTTTAGAATTGTTTCAGAACGATGCTGATATAACAGCCAATATATCACGCACTTTAAGGTATTAATATTGATACGTTCAATTTATATGAAAATCAACAACGGGCGATTAATTAAATGTAATGTAATTTTCAGTACAGTGTCCACTAATGAAGTGTGTTGCGATAGCTTAGTTGAAATAGATACTATCTATAAAACTTTCATAAAACTATTTAATCTATATGAAGAAAATGACGAGATTATCGTGCGGCTTGCGTATACTTTGGGAAATATTGTGGCAAAAATCGACGACAGCAGAGTAAAGGTAAACTTTTAAGAATCTTCAGTATCTACAACTAGAATACATTTCCTTTCAGTTGTTCAAAGAAGAAAAGTCAATAGATTGTCTACTAACTTTGTGGACAACGTATTTAGAAAGGACCCTCCAGTTATGCTCCTTGAAGGTGGAAAATGTGAGTATTTCCAATAGCTCCAGTGAAGATGTCATGATTAAGGTGTGTTTCAAGCATGGAATTTTAAAGACAAAATATTCTCTATTTGCTTGACTTTTAGGTAATTCGAGTGATAGCCAATATAGTGATTAACCCTGACATTGGAAAAGCGATCAATGAGCAGTATGGAAGCAAACTGATTGACGAATTTTTGAAAGTATTAATCAGCAACCCGTTTAAGAAAAACCAGGAACTTGTGCTCTCGATTCTAAGCACTTTGAATAACTTATCATATTATTATTCCAGCGATTTAGAGCTAGACGTCTTCCACGTGAAACAGATTGATATTGCCGAAGGTGCGAACAATTTACTTGAAGAAAACGTTCAACTAAAACATTTTTTGTAGGAATTATAGAGTACACTAAATCAAAAAGCAATGATTGCATTGTAGAGACGATGCGCATATTGGGAAACTTGTCCCGTTCCAAAATCACCAGAAACTACATTGCAGAAACGGATATTTTTGGCAATTTGGTGAATCTACTTACTACAGGTTAGAGATGAAATAATTTGCCTTTTCCTGTTTAAAAATTTCACTTTCAGCTGAGCCTACTTTATTAAAAACAACAATTGGAGTTTTTGTGAACCTAATGTCCGATAATAGAGCGCGGAAGCTATTCAAGAGTTGTGGTGGAGTGTCGAAACTAATATCTTTATTGACCAAGTATTGCGAAAACGACTGGTTGCTGGGAAGCCTGATTTGTCAAGTTCTCTGGAATTACTGCATTGATACCGTCGACTTATACGAGCTTCTTACTGAAGAGGAAATCCACCAACTGCTTATATTACTGGCTGATTATTTAGGTGATGGAATAACCGGCCATTAAAAAGCTCCATCTTGAAAAACGTGTTTTTTTAGACGAGGAAAAATTGTTTGGCGTTGATGACTCGACTGAAGAAATGGAAGTGTTCGTAACCCAGGAATACCTTATATGGGAGGAGTTTGCTAATGTGGCAACCAACTTATTGGAGAAAATTGAATATTTCCTTGACACATTTGATCAAATACAAATTAGTGTCGAAGACCCTGCTGCTTTACAGCCATCAACCAGAGAGTCTGGCACAAACATTAGTTTTTCTGCTTGGTAATTTCAAGCAATAAGATAATAATGCTCTGTAATGATTGGTATGTTTCGTAGTAGGTAAATAGTAAATCTATTACAGCTAGAAAATCATTATTATATAAATATTGTTATTTGATGTGCAACTATGATTATCATTAATATGTGTGTTATAGTTTATTTACTGTTTTTTATCTATTTGATTGTATAACTACTTATGCAATATTCCAAGCTTATAAAGGGATATGAAAAATATGCCCGAAGGAAAATAATTGAGCAATCAAACTATAAAGCAGCTAAGATATGATAACGGTTTTAAGACCGGCGTTTAATAAATATACTGTTAAATTGAACTGAAACATCTGGATTTTATCACATTAGTATTTAATGTTTAAACAAAGTCGGTTGGCATTAAATTAATGATATTTCTGATTTTCTCCAGAACTATCACGTTACTGCATATACAGTTATTTAAACCATAAGGAGGCAAGATCAATAGATGATCATCGATCTTCAAGTACTCGCCTGCTTCTTCAACATTAATGTACATCTGTTGAAGCCATTTCTTCAGTCGCCTCTTTTCTGCGCTTGAATTAACATTTTCATCAATAGGGGCTTGCCGTTCTAGGTAGGTTTTGTCGCGCTCACCAGCCTGAAGCTCCAGAGACTTGATTGCATGATACAGAATGAAAACTGTATCGTGTTTTTTAGGGCTGCTTTCTCTGGTATGTAAAACGATGGTTTTATAAATCGGGTCAATAACGTAAACTACCCCCTTAATTGACTGTGAATCGGTGGTAGTTATTTCGACCGTTTGCCCTATCAGGCTCTTCATATAGAGGGGATTGTTGTTGAATATTTTGTCTTCAAAAAGATCCATAGTAGAATTTGAAACAACCAAAACAAAAACTCCAACCTAACTTTGTGATCATAGGTAAAGACAGGAATTCGTTTTGGCGTGATTAGCAGCAATTATTAGTGAAGTTAATGTTATGGTAAAAACCCGGACGATCAAGACGTGGTTCAATAAAGGTGTTGCCGGTTTGGAAACCAATTTCATGTTAGATCAATTTGAAGGCATTTTTAAAGCATTAAAAAAGTTGTTTAAATATTTTTTATGGTTTTCTGTATTATGTGCCAAGTCAAAGACCATTCAACTTGTAGAGTATAATAAAAATTGTACCTTATCTTGAGCGATAAATGTCTGCATCTACATTGTCCATTGCCAAAAGAGCAAAGTCCTTAAAAATCCGAAGAACCAATTCGGCGCATGGCCCCTTATTCTGGCAGGTAAACGTCAGAAAGTTCCGAGTTTAAATAGTTGCGTATTTTTGTTAACTTTACACTACCGTACCGCAAAATACCACAAAACGGCGAAGAAAAGCCGTATTTTTCCAGAAATCACCAACATTTCACTAGAAAATCGCAAAAAACTGAGATTTTTAAAAATAGTTACCGAGCGATGTGCACATGGACTTTTCAATCTACTATCAAACAATTGACTAACGCAACGGTGTTTGACATGTTTATGTCAATTGATAAATGTCTTGTTAGATTAGTTCAATCTATAACATTTAAAAGGCTGCAATGGTTAAAGACGTCCTGGAATCGGTTGCTGGAGTTGAAATAATTAGTAAACCGGAATAAAGGCAACAATCAAATTTGTAAAATTACATTTATCTAAGAACCATAAAATTTAATCCTAGTCAATCTACTGTTGGGAGGTGACCATTTCAAACCATTGCATCAATGCATCACTCAACACGCCCGGTAAAGAATTAATGTCCCTTAAAATAAGATAGAAAGGAAAAGGAAATCGGTCCATGTAATTTTGGAAACCCACGAACTTTCCATCCTTGAAAATCGTACTTTTTATATCCAGCACAGAGCTTCGGCTCTTTGGATTATCGATTATGACAAAAACTGTGAAAATATTGGCCAATTTGGCCCTTCTGACAGCTTTAGTGACGAAGCTTTGGCCCTCTGAAAACACCCCTTGGCCATCGCTGACTATTAGCAGCAACTTTGCATTGGGGATCGATGATTGAGTGCAGTTTTGCTCAAACATTTCGGTAACAAAATTTACAAGCTTTCCGATATACGTTTTCTGCTGATCGAATTGAAAGTTTTGTAGCAATTGAACCCCGCATTTGTCCGTGAAAGGTTCCGTTAACTTGTGGTGAATTTCCGTAGTTTCCCCAAAACTAACTACAGCCAATTGGCCGCTTTCCAGTAGAGATAAAGCTTTGGATATCAAGGCAACACTTTCAAAAGCCAGTTCTTTGGAATGATTATCGGCCATACTCGCTGAGTCATCAATAGCTAAAACAATCTGGTATTCCCGCTTGGAGGGTTTGGTGCGGCGAAGCCAAATCTTATCCTTGCGGAATTGCGACGCAATATACGGAATCACTTTTCGCATGTTTATTCGCCTTCCCGTTCTGAAGTCGCCTCTCAAATGACTGGCTTGAGTGGGTTCCAACACTAAACGCAACTGCTCAGATAAATCTTGGGCTAGACTAGATGTAACGGAAGAAATCTTCTGCCATGTCTGTTCGGCTTCCATGTTGGTAGGTGCTGATTTCCACGTGGAAAGCTCTTGCTCAACCTGCGCTCGAACTTCGTTAATCTCTTCCTGGGATAACTTCTCAAAAGTCTTTTCCTGCAGCAGGTGATATTGAGTGTGATAAGAGGATTCCAAACCACGGGACACAGTCAACGTTTTCACTATTTCGCCCTCGATTTCCACATCAGCAATTTCTTCGACAGCCTCTCCTAGAAATTCGAAATTTTACCCCAAGTTCATCTCCTACTAAACATTCGCGTACCTTCAGGGTGCTGCCGTTTTTGTTTTGTATTCCCTTCGCTCTTGGTCTTGTTCTCTTTCAGAGTGTCTGCAACAGCCTCCTTTACTTCCTCCTCATAGTCTTCGGGAACTTCATTGGAACCATCCACTTCCATTTCCTCATCATCAGCCCCATTCTCTTCATGAACAGCTTCCTTTTTCTGCTCATCCACTTGATCTTTAGTAGCGGCGTCTAATACCTAATACATAAGAGGTTCAATAAATTCCCATATGTTCTTGAAGACAAACTTCAACAGTCTTACCTGTTTAGTCTTATCTTTTGTCGCCTCTTGAATATGCTGATACATGTCAGCTTGTTGCTCATCTGCTTCCTCTTGCGGAGAATTGTCATTTTCTTTGGCTTCCATAGTCTTTAGTCTCTTCTCAACCGGCTCATTTACATCACCTGAAATTTTACTGAGTTAGAAAATGCCATCGTTGTAGTTTCTGGATAGCTAACCTAAACTGCGCTTCAGATCGGACTGTCCGGGACGTTCCTTGCGCTTCTTCTCCATCTCCTGCTCCGAATTGGAAGTTTTTGCTTCTTGCTGGGCGCTGCTTTGGACAGAATGCCCGGTTTCGCTTTCTTCCATCTGGGACTGTCCCATTCCTTCCTTGTCTGGCTTGTCTTCCTGGCAAATATCATCGATTGGCTGTTCAGACTTCATGTTTTCTGCCTGCGTTGCTTGCGTCTAGTGACAGAGTTTAAATAATTGCTGCGATTTTCAGGCATTTTTCGTAAATTACCTTGTCAGTAGCGCCTTTATCTTCAGCTTGCATCGCTTCGATATTTTCTTGGTTGGATGGAGTTTCGTCTAAAGCACTCTCTTCCTCATTGGCTTGTTCCATCGGTTCATCGCCATCTTGAGTAGATGCTTCTTCAATTTTTTCTGGTTCGGGTGGTTTCTCGTCAGCGTTGGGCGACTCACTTTCTTCGTCTTCAATGTTGTCGTCTCCCTCGTTTCTAGTGACATCTTCATCGTCACTGCTAAACCCTTTTTCCTCGTCGTTAGTTCGATCTTCTTCGGCTTGTCCGTCTTGGTCTTCAGGTTTATCTTCAGGAACTTGTTGGTCTTTCATTTCATCGATGTCGAACGGATTTTCCTCTGGCTGTTCCCCATCGTTTCCTTCACCTATTAATCAATGCCAACATTTTCGTTACTTTGCTTAATTTTTCACTTTTTTATTTACCTTCATCAAGCTGTAAGTCGTCAGGCAAGTCCATGGGCTCGGGCTCAGGTAGTTCCTGTTGATTGCCGTGATAGGGATCAGTCTGTTCGTCATCGAATTCCGGCTCGTTCATCTCATTGATTTCCTTGTTATTTTTTTCAGATTCTTCCGTTTGATCTTTCGAAGGTTCTTTGCGTTCCGGCTTTTCTTTCGACTCTTTATCGCCTTTCGCTTCCAGTTGATCTTCTCCGTCCTTCTCACCTCCTTTACCATCTTCCTCTTTTTCTTCTAAATCTAGATGAAAGATTTTCGTCAATTTTGCGCACCATCTTATAATATACTAAAGAACAATCAAATAAAAATCCAATGTTACCGTCATTTTCTTCGTTATCATTCTCTTTGTCCTCTCCCCAAATTTCCTGGTCCAACTGGTCTGCGCCCTTTTCAGTTTCGCCCATTTGCTCCTCAGCATCAGAACCTTGGTTGTCTTGATCTTCATCGTCTTCTCCAGTTGGTTTTTTATCCTTTAAAATAAAAAAATTGTGAATTGCTTGTACAAATAAATAAATTGCCATCTAAAAACCCCTACCTGCAATTTACTATCAAAGTCCTCGCTCATTTCTATAGCATTGTCCTCTTCTTTGCAGTCGGGATCTTCATCAGTTTGCTTCTCTTGATTGGCAGGCTGGGCATCATCCAGTTGATCTTCAGATTCGATTCTGTCTGAAACATCTTTTTCTCCTTGGCCGTCGCCTAATCCCATACCATTAGATGGTTTGCTCACGCCTTCCTTATCCATTTCGTCTGACAGCTCTGGAGGAACGCAAAATCCCTAGAAATAAGCTTTAATTAAACATTTGGCCATTAAATTGTTATAACTTTTGTGGTACCTTTGAAGCTAGATCGATGAAGATGTTCATTAATATCGAAGTCAGCTTGCAAGTGATTCTGTAAGCGGCTACTTGCTGGGTAATAAAATACTCGGACAACCGAAGAACTTGATCGAATAAGGCGAGGCTTTTAGCGGTTTGGTTTATGATTTTTTCAGAGACTTGGGCAGATTTTCCCAGGAGAACTGTTAAAACTGCCTCTGCTGCTTTCAGGACATTGCCAAGATCAAAGGTTTGAAAGTCTTCGGCCAAATTGCCGGTTAGCAGAACTTTAAGATGGTTCGGTTTCAGTTGCAATTCTTCCTCTGTGTCATCTTGCAAACGGGGTTCTTTGTATTTTTTGTACACATTCTGGATTTTAATTAGAATGGTTGTGGTGAAATTTTGAAGAAGAACATCCACAACGTGTTCTGGGGCTGGGTCTAACTCTTGCTCTTTAAAGCCCTCTTCAAGAATTAGCGTAATCGATTTTGATACCCATTTTATTGAATCAACAACCTTTATTGGATCGAATATGAGCTTCAAGTTGTTTAAGTATTCGTTAAGCTTTTGCAAGTCCGTGTAAAGTTGGCCTTTGTTTGCAAATGGCACCAGTTCCGGCTTTACCACGTCCCTGCTTATATGCGGTTGGTAGTATGCATTTTTATGCATAACTTGTAACATTTTCGCCGACAAGGAAGTAATGCCGTTCAGGGATTTGTGGACTTTCTTCCAGTTTTCGTCGTCTTTTCGCTTCAGTTTATCTGAATCTGGTTTCAATTGGGGTATGGCAATATATTGACTTTCCTGAGTCTGTTCTTCTGGGCAGGAATTCACCATGAGCTGCAACTGACTGGTAACTACCGCAAGTGAGCCTAAAACTTCCTGGATATCTTCTAGCGTTTTGAACGAGATCAGCGATGAATATTCGCAAAACTCTCGCATTTGCTTCGCGTATCCACGTAGCACGTAGTGACTCTGCGTGGCTTCGATAAGGTTGACTTTCTGTTGCTGGCAAATCGTCTAGACATAGATGATGAGAGAACATTGGATATTGTTTGAAGTTGTTTCGTTAAGCAAACTTACCAGTAAATGTGCGGCAAATCCTCGGCATCGCTCAATATTTTGCATACCCAAATCTGGGGCTGGAGTCAAAAGGGCGCTATGCAATATTTCGCAGCGCATCACGGATCTGTAATAGTACAACTCACAGGAATCCCAGATAGTTAATATCTTTCCATCCATGGAATTCAAGCCTAAAAATGTTAAACTCGCGGATAAATCAATCGGTTTTATCGTGAAATTATCGGCTGGATTCTTCAGCTTCATGTCGATCAGTCCTGTTTTGAACGAAACCCCCATCTTGGTCAACGATTGGAAAAGATCTGCTAAAGCTCGATGTTTTTGATTGAGAATCGTTTTGGCTTGCGACTTTTGCTTCGCTTTCGTTAAAGATGTGTCAATCTACAATAAGTGTTTTTAAAGTAGTCGAAGTCTATGGCTATTTTTCAATATACTCACTTCCAAGTTCTTCAGATGTGAACTGGTTTCGATCACATCGGTCACAAAACCATCTAAACACTTCAGTAATTCTGGATACTCGGTGCTTAAAATAGTTTCCTTGGCAATTTTGCGAGCTTTTGCTAAATAGGCGAAGTCCTTGATCGACGCTTTTGCCATGTAGGACTCCGCATCAAGAGTGTAGTGGTAGGGTTTAGGATTTTGGCGTTGCGGCCGGTCCCAAATGCCCACATTATCGATTAGATTTTCTGAGACCGGATTGGTTAAAAATGGTGTCACTGGTTGCGATAGAACACCCTAAAAATTCACGTCATATTAATGGGAAAAAATCATTCAAATCGCCTCTTTTACCTTATACTCCCTAACAAACTTGTGCAACATTTTATGCGTCTTATCCACGGTGTTTCTAATAGACCAGTAGTTGATGTCTTTCCATCGCACGATTTTCAGGTAGTCTTTCAACTTTCGCTCGATCGGCGATCGCAGATCTTTTATTTTATTCGTGATCACTGTTGAAAACTGATTAAAATAGTTGTAAACGTTCCAAATGATGCTTATAAACAAAGCGGACTTCGCGCTTCTGGGCAAGCCAATCGCATGACAATGAAATTCCAAAAGCATTTCCAAACGGCCGTGGAACTCCGCAATAGGCGATTTCGTGATGAAGCTTTGCAGCGTATCTATTAGCTGAGATTTGTTGACTTCGTCGCTGTGCAAGTATTGTTTTAGTAGATTGTACATGTACAACCACCATTTACTTAATGGTTTGTTCAGTCTGGAACGGAAGTTTATTAGTTTAAATTATGGGTTCAGGTGGAGGCAAAAATTCAGTGCGCGAATTTTCGCCAAAAACTTCTCGTAAATATGACAGTATACTCCTATTCTCACCCTGTGAACGTGGTGCTTAGTAAGTCCTTCCATCTACTCAGTTCCAATTTTCTCCATGTGATAATCTGAGCAGTGAGTTCTGGAGTCGAATTTCTCAGACTAACGCCGCTGTGAGCCACTTCTTCCCATTCATGGCATTTAGATAGAAGAATATCGAAGCCCGTGAGGAATCTAGATATGGGACTCTTGATGTCGAAATTTAAAATTCTGTCGATTATCAGCAGAATCTAAAAAAAGTTAATGCAGTGAATTGGAGGCAATTTCTTTTTGATAGAAGTTTATTGACTATTATTGGCTATTAGTTTAAGAAACTCACTGTCTTCAAGGTGGGTTGTTCTGGCCATTCTTCTAGAAGTTCGTTTACTTTACTTTTCAGTACATTCAACGCCTTAAGACACGGTTTTACCTCATCAACGTCCGAGTCTTTGTAAAAATCCTTGATTTTCTTATTATGTATCTTTGGCGACAACGGTTCTACATCTGGAAAAATCAAAAAGTTCCACTTTCAACCATTTCAAGTTCATAGCCTATGCAGACTTTTTACCAGTTATTACTCTTTAACAAATTATTTCCTAAATAAAAATTGAATCAGTTCCTTTAAACAACTTCCGAAGTAAACTTCTCAAACCATGGTTTATCTGCTAACTACTTAATAATAGGACTTTGCCCATAAATCCTGCCAGCTATTACACTTACGCTTTTCGTTGGCATCATATTTCCCGGAAACTTCTAATAAAACAGCCAAACTTGCACAGAGTTGTTTGTCCAAAGTATACTGAAAGTAGTTAGGGTGGTTTTCCATTAACCGTCTCGCCAGTTTGTACTTTTCCCTTAAAGGGCTCACGTAATCCGGCAGAATATGCTTGTTGGGTTCCGGAATCAGCCATTCAGCTCTAATAAAGTTCTTGAAAAGTTTCGAATGAAGGTCAACGACGAACATTAAGTCCTCGTCGGTCATCAGGCCGCAACTCTTATAGTCAGTTTCAACTTCAACTTCAACAGGAGAGTCGGATAGTATTTGCGGTTGGAGATCGGAAAAATCTAGGACGTGATGGTTCGGCAATAGTTCTTTCAGCTCTTCCTCGATTAGTTCCTCTTCAGTTTTATCGTCACATTTTGATCTGAAATTTTAAAGATTATCGTATTTTTGTGCAAATATTCTTTCGAGCCACTCCAAGGATTTCAAAGCAACGAATTTTGCTTGAAAACACATTTACTACTTCACATAAACTCAGTAGAGAATGCTTTAAGATATATAGAACTTACCGCATTTTATAGAGACTTCCAGCTTCGGCTTTTTCCCTTTCCTTGTTTTCCTGCTGAGCATTCCAAAGGCTTATAAAGGTCTCCACTAATTCATTGAATTTTCCTAGTAAGTTTTGGTCAATTTTGCGGAAAGTCTTCGCGCTAATTATGCACTGGTTAAACGACTCTTGAATTTCGCATTTCAGCAGCCTGTAAAATCCTATCAGTTTTTAAAATGGAAGATTTTTTAGACAGCAATTACTTGCCTCACATATTCCTTCTCCTTAACATAAGCTGGTTGTTCAGCGCATAAAATGTAATTCATAAAAGGGCCCTCTCTCTGTATTGTGTGAGACTCAACAAGGACGTTGAGAGTGGCAACATTTTCGTTTAACGATGGCAATTCCGCTAGTTTAAGCAGCTCGTTCTCTAGGTTTACTTTAAATTGAATGTTGTATTGGAACTTGAGGACTTCGCGCTTAATCCAGAATAACTTCAGCTTAAAACCGTACAAAAATTGGAAAATATTCCCGAGCAGAGGTTCAATTATGTCCGGGTAAAAGCCTCGAAGTTGATTCCAGTCTTGGATGATTGTATCAAAACTGGGCACACTGGATTCGAAAATATCGATATAGTACTGGATTTTGTTCATCACTTCTTCACTGTATGGCTGATTTGGCAATTTTTCAACCATTTTCGTGCAATCGTTGATGTCATCCAGGACAGTCAGTTTAAAAATGCTGCTTCTTGCGTGAGTAACTTGCTGGAATTTCGCATTATCAGCAATTACTAGACAAAGAGAAGTAATTAAAAATCTCACCTGCACAACTTGGTTATAAGAGCAAGATTTCACTCCGATATTGCTGCTTTCTCCACACTTTTGCAATCTGGATTGCAAATTCTCAATCATTTCCTTAATGGGTTGAACGTAGGGATGCTTGTAATCTTCATTGCTAAACACTGCATTTTGCGACTCAAAACTCAATTTCATTTGTTCAAACATGCTAATGACCGAAACTATATGGTTCTTCTTCATTGCTTTCTTAGCCAATGGATCAACTCGCGGCAATAGAGAATTTAAATAAAGCTCAGCAAAGCCTAAATTCAAGTGAATATCAGCTATGTAGGAGAAGGAAGAATCTTCTCGTTGTGTTGAAGCCAATGCCGTCTTAAACTTATGATAACTCGATTGAACTTGTTCGATAGTTTTCCTCAAAACAAGGTCCTTAAAGTCATTATATGAAAAATCGTCCAATGATATATTGGACAGTTTTAAGCAGTTTTTCAGGCGGTCAAGCACGTTCTTCAAATTGTTTTTTAACAGAGTATGTTGATTGTTTCTGAAATATAAAAACATTATTGTAGCAGATGCAAGAGAAACGTTTGGTTCAGAACTATTCACTAAATGCCATATACTTACATAAAGTCAAACGGCTCACTGGATAAAGCATGCATATTGTCCCATACGAGCAATCTTAAAAATTCGCGTTGTTCTTCAACAGCTTTGAAGTTGCTCAACGTGGCACATTTATTCTCCAAATCAACTAGTAGTTGGATGATCGTCTTCGAAAAAACTGGCTCAACTCCAGCAATCGACAAACCGATTTCTGCATTATACGCTCCATCAATAAATTTACTTGGACGAGCTGATGGACAGTTAGCAGCGGCTGAGTAGAATTCCTTTTTAATTTCGTGAAGGAATCTTTCATTTCCCGTTGCTTTATACTTCAATAAAGCGCCGTTGAAATCCACATTCACTAAGATATTCTTGTCCAAAGTAGCCAGATTTAGTTCTTTTTTTGCATAGATTGCATTGATTATTTGCAGCAAAAGCATTTCGGTTAGAGCGTCTACTAAAGGCAGTATTTCTCGTTCTTGTATCTGCAAACATTGCTCGGTCGAAGTGTTATCTTTGAAAGTTTTCAGCTGAGACAGTTCACTGTTCAAGTCAGCGTTGGAATAAATGTTGCTTTTCAGTCCAATTAATGTACTTCGGAATTCTTGAGAGCGCTTGAATAAGGCCAGCGTTCTGCTTACATTGGTGGATGGATTAAATAAGTCATAGGATTGCAAAAGCTCCAAGGCACCCAATTGCCAATCCATCGTGTAAAATTCTGGAACGATATTGTACTTTTTGTAGTTGGCAGCTATTTTGTAGCTTTTCGAGAAGTGTTCTTCCAAGTGTTCGTTGATGCTGATTAAAATACTATTCAATGAGTCGGGAACCTTAAAGAGAACAGAAACCATTACGATAAAAAATCACACAAGCGATATTTAAAAAGCGAAAAATGCTTGGAAATTATTAATATTATGGGGAATGTCAAGATTTATCAGTAGTTTGAAATAGATTCGCAAACACAAATTTTCTTAGGGCGCCTTATATAGAACAAAAAACCTCCAGCTTCTAAAGAAAACGCGACTGAACGCTAAACAAGATCAAAGGAAAAGAAAATCAAGTGCCCTTTTTCGCAACAGTACAAAGAGTTGTAAATTGTCCTTTTGGAGACAAATGAAGCAAATAGAACAATCGATTTGTTTAACTGATTTTCGACTTATGTATCTTGTGCCCAGTTAGTACTGTATTCTATCTTATATATTTTGCTAATATCCTCATTATAAGCCTGTTGTTTAGTCTGAAACAATCGCTGGTTATTCGGTTTATTTGCTGACTTTGCAAATCAAGCGACAATACATCAATAACAGAAGAAAAATTGCGAAAAAGTCGAATAGAATCACTGACGATCCGAGCATTTAAAAATGAACAGAAATCGCTTCGTTTCTTCGAAAAAATAGGTCACTTGCGTCTCATTTCTTTCTCCATGAGAATTAAATGCAAAATGTCTTCCTCAAGGGACCTTTTTCGACTGCGCTGCCTTTCGATCCGTAGAAGTGCGCGACTTTTTCGAGCAATAAAACAAAAACAACACATTAAGAAACGATGCGATTGAAAGAAGCTGGAGGAATAATTTCCATAAAAAACCTGAAAGGAAAAATGCTACGAAAGGGATTTTTTCTTGAAAACATTCTTTCCGGCCAGATTAATTGAAAATATTAGACTAAAGAATAAAAAACAAACTCAATACCTTTGTGTTGAGTAGCTCGGCCACCTTTGCCACTGAATACTTATAAAACCATTTATAGTATAAAGCCAAAGCTTCCAGTTTGTTTTGAAAAGCTCTTGGAGATTTCTGCGCCTGATTGGGTACCCGCACACTAGTGAGGAAACCTTGCAAAGCTTGTCGCCAACTTAAAAGTTCCAAAACTTTAACCACTGTCTGGTTCAAGCTGCCATCCTTCGTAAAGTGTGTACACAACTGTCTCATAAACATGAAGTGTTCGGAGCGCAATTCTAAATAGTAGGAGCAAATGGGACTGGTAAATGCATCAGTTACTTGTCGTTTTTTCAAGGCGTGTAGATAATTGTACAATGAGTTTTGGATGCCGTATTTGATTTGAAAAGCGTCTTTTAGCTTGTGAAGCTCGATCTGTAGGGCGTAATTTATCGCGTTGCTGGAGCTGCTGTTAATTCCTCTGTCGTTCACCCATCTATCGTCATACGGGAGGCGTGAATTTGTCCACTGGAAGTACTTGGTGATTTTACTAAAAAGCTCCAAAGCCCCCTGCCATTCTGGTTGATTTGTGATGGTCCGCAGATAAAGAGTGCGGTATTCGACGTCATCGTCCGAGCTTAAAGTGTAATCGATCACCAGCAAATTGGCCAAAGTGTAGAAGTGGCTGCTGGCAAAAAAATCATTTTGGATCTTCACCTGATCTATATCAGGCCAGATGGATACATCTTGTCCATTGCCTAGTTTTCGATAACTTTGCTTCAAAACCTCCAGTGGCTTCTCCTGATTAAACCTCTTCAAAGCCGATTGATAAATCGCGGATTGTTGTTTCACTTTCTCTAGCATCGACCATTTTGCAAAGTTCGTGGTGTTAAGAGTAACGTTTCGATTGTAAAAGTCCGTCAGTTCACTTTCCTGGAAACACCGTTTAATCCCTTCAGCGATCACTTCCAACACGTTGTTGCAGTTGAACTCGGACGGATTTCTGGTTTTATAGTAAACTTCAATGCAAGTAGTGCAAAACGCCTCAAACACATCAATGCCATGATGCAGTTGCTGCGAAATTAACGAGGCACAACTCAGTATTTCCGTGGTATTTGGTTGATCGCTTAGGATCAATCCTGATATAAATTCGTGGACTTTCAGGAGAACCGCTATATGGTTGGGGTTGGAGAGACCTTCCAGATCGATCAGACTTTTGATGTCGTATTGGTTGGACGACGAAGCGTCGGAGGAGTTGAGCATGTAAATTTCCACACCTCTATTTCGCATGGCTCTGCAAAAAAGAAAACGAAATGAGATGAAATCGTCCTTCAAAGTATTTATATAAGATTTTATTTAGCGCACGTTGAGTTTTTCTAGCAGAAGCACATTAAACATGCTGTCCCATAGTCGATTAAAAAGTGTGGATTTATATCGAGCAATCGATGAAAAATTTGCGTTTTAATTGACTGAAGCCAGCCCGGGAATTGCGAACAATTTTCCTCTGAATACCGCACACTAAATATAATGTTGTTAGTGGAAAAATGCAAACCAGTCGCTCGAAAAAAGGCGCTCATAAGACTTAAAGTGGTTCAGGGCAATTAAAACTCATCACAAAAAACAGATTTACTTCTTCAGTGTTTCAATTCCCAAAAGTAGGAATCTACTGGAAACATTGATTCGACAAACGATTTTTCGAAGCGACTCTTCCACTCATGATCTTAAATGGTTGTTTCTTACCTTGATATTTCACCGTTTTTGGGATCCATGGTCAAGAATATTCGAAAATCTTTATGCGGTTTGACTTCGAACATTTTACCATCATCATCGACGCCCCTTTCCGATATAGTGAGAACGCCGTTGGGTTCCAAAAGTGCATTCAAGCGGTCCAGAACGGCCGCGCTGCATAGATTTACATTGTCGACAAGCAGCCAAGATCCTTCTTGCAAGCACTGAAATCCAAATGACGAATTTCCTCACTTGATTTGAAATAGAGCCGGTTACCTACTTTAACTAGGATCGAATTGACCCATTCGAAGCGTCCTCCGGCGCTCAAAGATTTATCTCCATTCACTCGGTCCAAAATCTTGGAGCATTTATCGAGCAAATGCAGAATTACGTTTCCGTCGTCTGTACTATTGCATTTCATGTACAGTTCCTTGAGTAATCCCTCCAGCTTGGAAACCCTTCTTATAAACAATTGCACCTCTTCTTCCATGGTTTGGCCTGTCGAATCTAGAATAAGTCCTAGACATTGTAATGGATTTGTAATTGAGCACATGTAACTATTGTTGACAAGCTAATGGTATTTAGTGACCATGTAATAATTAACACACCACCATTACGGCGAATTATTAATTTCCCCAGCCCCAAATGAAACCTGCCACGATATTAATGGGTCTTTAAATTATTTCGCGCTAAATAGAATATTTCGCACTTTGTTGGCAGTTAATGGCAAAACCACCATAGCCAATATCGAGTTTCTATTATGAGGACCGCAATTGTTTGCCCAGAAGAATAAACAGATTCATGTGCGTATTTTGCTTGCAATCCCAAAGTTTTGTGCAAAAAAGTGACTTGTCGACTCATTGAAACTTACCTGAAATTGCGAGATATTCCTCCCAATGTTCCAGCAGAAGTGCGGCTTTATTGAACTTTTCTTCCATTAAGAGACTTTGGACGGTGGCCAATGTTTGACGTTCAGCTTCTTTGGCAATTTCCTCCAAATGTCGACTGTAATTAGTCTGAAACAAAACCAAAAAATCCACGTTATCCAACTATTAATAGCGATTCGCTTCAAACGTAAAATAACAGGGCTATTTTAGCAACGAATTAGCACTATTATTAGTGTCGTTATTAAAGTCCAGCTTTTGTCTGGTTGAAAACGTGGCATAATTGAAAAGCTTTATGCAAAAAATAATTAAAACCCTCTGGGTTAGTTGCGGACATTGATAAATTATTCCGCGGTATGCATTAATATCATTTTCTGTGCGGATGAACTTTATTATTATCCAATCTTTCAAAGGCCAGTGTTTTATGTTGGAATTAGAAAAGTTTTTCCAGTCTGACTGACTGGTTAATCGGAGCAAAAATCCACTCAACAATAGAGAGCTGAATAGAGTTGAGCAAACTAACGAACTGTAGCAGAAACTAGGTCGAGGGTGCTTCCACAGTCTCAAACTTTCTTAAGAACTAACAAATATTTTTTGCAATGCAAAGCCGACAGTGCAAAAAAAGTAAAACACTTAATTGCTTCTAAAGATCAACGGGAATAAAGACACTGTTTGGCAAAGATGTTTTGAACAGTACTAATCGCTTTCCACCTAAATAATGACCCGGGGATTATCGTCATAAATTATTATGCCAAAGCAAACACTTCAGTGACGCCGTTTCGGGAGTATTGGACTTTTGTTGCAAGATTAATTGCTAATTAAAGATAAGCCCAAGTCCTTATTTATCATGCCATTTATTTCCGTTTCTACACTATTAGGTAGTTTGGGGAATTTGTCCAGAGTTCAACAAGTGCAGCGTTGCAGCACTATAAAAAATCGAAATGTCCACTTTTTCTAAGACACTCAAATCCCTCAAACAACTGATTCAAACATAACAAAACATGTTACCTACATATTCACCGATAGAAAGCAATAAATTAATTGAAAAAAACATCGGGTCCGATTGGCCACGATCTTTCACCGACAATATATTTCTTATTATAGACTCCAGCTCTTATTGAGGAACTTTTTGCTTGGAAAAATCGCAAATAGGTAGCATCTTGCTTCTAAAACTAGACTCAGTAAAATTCCAGTTTTCACCCTTAACTTCAAAGTGTTATAACGGCTCCAGTTGGCAAAGACGAATATTTACGACTGCGAATTTCCTAACATGTCTGCAAACTCAAACAAACAATTCTGAATTTGACCATTTTTCACGCACTTTTCTATCAGAGCGGATTTATTGGACCTGCCAGTAAATTTCGTTTGCGTGTGAAGTTCTTAGTTTCAAGCTGAAAATACAGTCGCTATTTGAACGCAAACACTAACAAATCTATTGAACACTATTTTATGCAACGATCTTATGCATTAGCTCGCTTTATTTGCGCTTGCATTCTTCTTAAAATTATAATTAACACACTGTTTGCTTAGTGTTTAAACTGGTAATTTCAAGCACGAAGAGCTTGCATGTTCAGAGATTTTTCGCTCAAAAGCTTAGACTGGGCTGACTGATCGGTCACTAATATCAGGCACCTCTCACTGTTATTCCAGGCCAAACCCAGCTGACGAAAGTTAACAGGAACCTGAGATTAGCACATCTGGAAGTCTGTTTCATTATTCGACACAACTACAGGGCATTTTTTACAACAATAAACAGTCTGATAAGATTGAGACCGAAGTCCAAAAAACCTTTTTAAAGACGATAATAAATCAAGAAGAATTCAATACTAACACTTTCTATTCACTTCAGAGTTTCCATTGCTGGCAATAAATGGTCTTTAGACTCATGACTTAGTCAAGGCCCCCATTTGTTGTGATTTTTTTGGTTTATTTCAAGCCCGGTGGCGGTCGATATTAGGGAGATTGATATCGCATAGAGAATCTTCTATGGATAAGTACAAGCTTGGTAACTTTAAGTGATCGTCAATGGCAGCTAATCGAACATCCCATATCGCTAATCTAAATCTAATGACATTGGAGCGATGATTTTGTAAATTAGCTGTTTTTTTCTTCGCGAATATGAATTAAATTGGATTCAGAGCTGTATAAAAACTCATCACTCATAAGACAATGTGGTGGGTTTGATGCCTTAATTGATTATCCCCGACCTAATCGCCGGCAGATATAAAAAACATCTCTTCACGCCCTCATTTACGTTCATCTTTTCATTCGTGCGTTAAATGGTTAATACAGATTGGCCAGTAATGATTAATTGATTTACTTAACAAGAAGACGCTGCTGGGTTGATTTAAATGGGGTTGGTCAGGCAAATTTATTACCTCAAAGTTATTAATTGAGAGGATTGGATTTGATTTCGATCGCGCAAACCTTGTCCATAGCCGAAGGGTTAACGGGCAAAGAGGCTCAAGTTTTAACTCATGATGGGCCTTTTTTGCATTTATTGAAATGTCGTTTGAATAGGGCTTTAATGAAACGTTAAACGGTTTAGCTCGCCGTTTTAGTCCGTTTCTAAACGTTTTACTGGAAATGCGCTATATCGCAATAAAAGGGTTTAAGGGCGCCCGTTAGTCACTGTCGTTATATGTTATACGCTCGACTTTGCTCTTTATTTCGCCCATCGTGGAAGCAAAAATAACATTGATAAAGCGCTTAATGTTATCCAGGGCAGGTGCTTTCCGCTCATTTATTAGACAGAGTCATCTGCTCATCATTATCCGAATGGCATATAAGTTTTGCCAGACGATGCGGACAAAGCAAAAACAATGCTGGTTTTAATAAAGTGGATTTTTTTTGAAATATGAGTACGCATTTTGGTTGATAATTGGACTATCAGTCCCTTTTAAGCCTTCGAGCGAAAACAGCTCTTAAGATGCGTGCCACTTGTGGCAAACATGCCAAAAAACTTGCCAGTTTCTTACCAATGTTGCTTTCACATAACATTGGATTTGTTCCAAATCAAATTCATTCCTGGGTTTCAGTCATTTATTGTCTCTATTTATCAATCAAAATACGTTTCGGTGTATTTTTCCACCATCTCAAACTCAAGTCCAAAATTGAAAATCTTTTATATAAAACCTAAAATTTTTGAATAACTTTTTACTGAAACTATTTACGTCAAAACTCCACTTTTTAGATCAATAAATAGCCAATTTACTTGCATTTTCTCGAACGTTTTTGGGAGAAATGAGCAAAAGTTAATGCAAACCTCAAATTTTTCTAGCTAAAGTTATTTGACATAATCTAAATAAAAACTAGAATATCTTTGTTTAAAAACGTGATGCATTCAAAGTGCAAAACTCATAAGGATATAAAAGATTCTTATTGAAAAAACTTAACTAATGGAGAAAAAACCCGTGCAAAGCCATAGAAAATCATTCGAGAAGCTCCATTTAATAAATCGCTGCGAAAAGTCGCTCCTCAATTTCCACAAATTTATCAAAAGACGACGCAGTTCAGTAAATACCTGTAATAACAATATTTTTCCCGGGGGATAACGAATGTCACAGAACCGCAATAAAATCCTTAATGCCCCTTGTTACTCATTGGAGGAAAATATCGTGTTTTTATATCGAGAAAAGCTGTATCCACGTTTGCTGGTGGCGCTAAATTTTTAGTGGCCTCAGATTTTTATATGCATATTGAAACCCACGCTTTGCATATACAAACCCACATTAATTTTTATTATAAATAATGAAATTAATGCCAATGGAGACAAATGAATACATAATCGAATTCATAACGTGCGGTTTTAGGTAATTTATCCAAACACATTAATTGAGCTTTGTTATAGGGTTTTGGGTAGAAATTCGCAAATTTAAACCACGCTTTTTCTGCATTTATCTCAGTTAAAATATAAGTAAATGTTTCCAGCCATCGCGAACAATTCGGTTCGACTGCAGGAATTTTTTTGCTTATGTGCGATGAAATTCACAGCTATTTCAGGATATTTCACTGTACTTTTGCACAAACCTCCACTTTAACAACGGAGTTGAGTAGATTGAGCATTGTTCGTATTCAGGTTTATTAAACACAAAAATGGCATAACAATTTTAATCATAAACATTTGTTTAATTCAAAACTGTGTGGAGATTCTGTTGATCAGAGCCGGTTTGTGGTAAATTGCTGGCGTTATCCTGTTTACACTGACTGGGCCGGAACAATGGAAATCATGGAAATCTCCAGCATTGCGAACCAATTAAATTATAGTCGGATACAGCCCGGTGTAACCCATTCAAGGCGCTAGATTTCAGAGAAAAAATGTTGCGCTATTAATTGCCAAATTTGACGGAATACTAAAGAAGAACAGGGGGATAATTCCTGAGATTACATTCACTCTATCCAACTAAGGTCATCGGTTAATTAATTATAAATGAATTCTCCGTCTGCAACGTAATTAAGGTAAGTAAGTTAAAGCCTTCTACAGATTGCGGATAAAATCTAATCTTTAAAGGGCAGGCAAGCTTTGGGATGTTGTTAGGGTAGCCTACAATTTTGGTCTTTACATCAAATGTTCTTTGAAAGTAGAAAGTCCTTGTTGACAACATTATCTTTGTTAATTGATTTTTGTGATTATATTCTTATCTTTCTTGGGTCTCAGTCAAAGTGTGAAGTAAAAATTTTGAATATCGTTTATTTCACTACGTTTCGGTGAGACAACAGCGCCATCATCAGATTTAAAATTGACACAAACACCAATTCACAATTAAGACATGTTGTATAAAAACTATAATTTATAAAGCGTTAAAATATTCATCAGTTCTTGAGAGAAAAAAAATCATTTCGGAGAGCAAAACATTTGAAACGCTTACCTCATAATTGGTAAACATTACGTTCTTTTAGGTCTTCTTGAAACCTTAAATTTGTCTGAATTATTTTCTACATTTGCGAGAATGGTATGCATGATTTTTGTGATGTTTTAAATTTTGGGATTTTCACGTTTTTTCTCATTGCTTTGGACAGCGCTTAGACTTTCCAGCTTTCCAACTAAATACGAGAATTTCTCGTTAATGATTGATGAAAACCTGAGATTTGATAGTAGCACTTAAAAAAATGTAATTTGTGTACCAAAAATTTTTCTTATATTCTCATCATCTTCTCTCTAAGTCTCGTGGTCCATAAGCTTTTGCTAGTGACAAAATATGAACACATTTGACGATAGCTGAGTACAAACGAAGAGTAAAACAGGCGAGTTCATTTAATCCTAAATTATTTACGAACTAAAATGCCGCTGGAAACATGTGTTCGTTTCTTTTGAATTTTTAACTCTAACTCCCGTTAAATTCTCAGTTTCTTCATCACAACCTTCTATTGGTGGCAGTACTTATTCAGTACTGACCGACGGAATTATACATACTATACATATAAACTCCAAAACTTTGTATTTCTGTCGTGTAGAAAAGAGTCAATAAATTGCTTCAAATGATCGGATGAAAGGTTTTTCTAATTATTTATTGGCCGATTGAAATACTGCCAAACAGTGTAATTGATCCCATTTTCCTATTAATCTATTGGAAAATCTTCAATCTTAAACTGGTTTTGTAGCTTGAACAGGCATTTCAGAATAATATCTTGCTTTAATTTTTGGAACTATAACATTTTTTCATGTGGAAATGGTTTTTTCCTTCTTCTCCTTTTCCAGTTTCAGAGCTCCAGGTCTATCCAGAAATCTTTGTGTAAAATAAGCCTTCAAGTGAAATGTTTTTCATCTAATTCCTCAGCATCCAACTATGTGTTTCTTCAAGATAATTGTTAAACATTCCGCATCTATTTGGTTCCTTTATTGGCATTTTCAAATGGAAATTTCGAACAATTTTTGTAACTTTCCAAAAGTCAAATCGAGCAAATACGTTACATTCATTTATTCACTCTGTTTCTAATACAACAGGCTTTTGCGGAATTATCGTTTGAGGCTTAAAATTGTACTATAGATAGAGCACTTTAATTGTGCTCAGAGCTGAAATTGAGCATTTTCAGAACGACTTTAATTACGTCTGTGCGTAAAAATGGTAATTAATTAAAACCTTTTCCCGTATTTGAGATCGCCGATTTGCATATCAAATTCAAGGAGCTGATTGAACAATGAAAAGGCGGGTTAAATTAAGGCAGCCCTTGAACTCCTTAGAGGGATATAATAAAGACTGGATGATATCCTAGTTCGTTGCCCTAACTTTGCCTCGTATTAAAACGGAAAATGCCCGCTATTCAGATCGAGCAATTAGCATTGTCTTTCAGTTCATAATTCCGATAGCAACTAGCGAATCTTGAGTAAATATTTGCCTACATTTACTCATCAACAGCGAGTGTTTAGTTTAATAAATCAACCCGTTTAAAGCTGGAATGTCGTTGTGACCTCTAGTTAGTTCCCCCGATGCTTTAATCCTTATCTAAAATTAGTTGTATTTCGTAATCCCGCGCATAAAATAAACGTATATAAATCAGCATCGCGTATCTAGCCTAGCACCAGGACAGGGCAATTTGTCCAATAATTGAATGAATCGTTGGCTTACAAATTATGACATGACTGATAAATTAATTTAACCGCTGGTTCAGATGTAAGCAAGCAAAGGGAATGCTTCGAAACTGTTACAGGCTATTATTTAAAGTCACCTGCTATCGATAGTTACAAACCAATAGTTCAGAAAAGTGTGATGATGGATAATATTAACGCTAAAGATACGTTAGAAGATTTATCAATAGAGTAGCTGAATCTAGGAAGGTTTATTTTTAATGTAGAATGTACTCGTATGATGAGTAGTCAAATTTCGCGATTAACCATTTTGAGTTGAGAAGAGAAGTTTTTGATATTTGGCTGTATTTACCGGAATTTCCGACTTAAGTATTTGAATGTATTGTTTTTTCCGTAAAAAGTTTCCAGGACCCGCCCTTCCCAAAAATCAGCCTCTGGACGTATTTGTGCAAAGTTTTCACTTAAACTAAACGAATGCATTGTTGTTGCTGTGTAAAAGTTTCAAGTAACCCGTTGGTCCAAGATAGAAAATTTTTAAATAGTTTTTTAGAGTGCGACTTGTGACCAATATACGGTCATTTTTGTGAACTTCTCAAGCTGTGGGTGTATTTGTGAGGTTTCTACTTGAAGTAGCTCAATGCATTGTAAAAGCTTCAAGTAGCCCGTTGGTGTAATTAGGAATTTTTTTTTTAGAGAGTGCGACATGTTACTCATATATGGTCATCTTTGCGCGCTTCTCAAAAATCACTTTCTGAATGTAGTTGCTCGAAGTTTCTACTTGAAGTAGCTGAATGCATTGTGTTTGCTGTGTAAAAGTTTCAAGTAGCTGGTGCATCCCGTTAGACAGTTTTAATTTTTTTAAGAGAGCGTTACATGTGGCTGAAATATATTAATTTGTTAGCGCTCTTAATGAAGAAGTTTTGATTTTTTGAAAACGAGTAGAGCAACAACTGCTGTTTTTTTTCATAAAAATGGAGTTATTTCTTCTTCCTATGTTAGATGGAAACGGATATAAAAAGCTCTGGCTAGATGGTCAGTTAAGTTTATTTAATTCACAAATTTTCAGCAACTATAAATAAGTGTGTGTCATACACTGTTATATTATGAAAAACACCGCAGCAGATTTTTAATCAAATCGATACGCCAAAAATGTTAAAACGAATTAATTTTAAACGCAATTTAAAGGCTACATGATGAAAACGCTTAATTTCTAACCGTTTTATAGTTCTTTATTTGCTGTAAATAGGTTTCATATTTTCATGTTTATTTGCTTATCTTTTAAATTTATTGTTATCATAATTTTTGTAAATTATATGCCAATTTTGTGCAGTAACTCATAAATAACTTGGCATTTGTGTAGAGCTCCGGCGAACAAAATTCAATTTTCTCACTGTGAAGTTTTCGAGAATATCATAAAGCTATAATTATGGGTTGATATTTTGTTGGATTTATAAATAAATGTGTTTCCTGCCGTTATAAATAAAATTGTAAAACTTTTACTACAAAAGAAATTCACAATTTTTTTAAACAAACATTATAATACAAGAATAGTTAAATGTCAAACATTTGATAATTAACTTTTGTATTTATTTTTACTCTAAAAAGAATAATTTCTGCGGTAAACACAGGAATGGCTTCGAGAAATCCATTTGGACAAAAAACAATTTTTTGTTTAACACAGTGCGCCTCTCGTAAAGCATGTTAATGTACTAAAACTTTAGTCTACTTGATGAAACGCGTTTTAAGATCACTTGCAGCAAAAAAATCACTTCACTCTGTAAACCTGCAATTAATTTAATCCAAGTTTATAAAACGAGAAAATAATCATTCATTCATATGCCGGGTGATTGTTTTTTTCTTATTTCTGCTTGCAAAACATGATTATGCAACTGACAAAAATCCTGATCTTTCAAGCCTGATACGACAAGTGCAATCTAATTTTTCTTACCATGATTGGAAGTGCGTAAAGTAATCTGCACAATTCGAAGTGTGAACCAATTGATGCGACCGTCTGAATGAATTTCAAACCTCAAACACGTGTTTCTAATCTAATATAACGGAGTTACAAGCCTCTGGAGCGAACTAACCAACTCCCGGAGTGGGAAAACTGGAAAGAGCGCGCTACGATATGGCAATCAGCATCCAGGATTGTGCAGTATCATCCGAATCTCCGTTGGTAAAACGTGCCGCAGCGTCCAAAGAGACGAATCGGAAAATTCGGGAGGCCCTCAATTCAACGTCACGAATTCTGAAAGTTTCCTCAAAGTTACGCGCTCCGCCGGAAATAGCTAATAGCGATCATATTGCTGTCTCTTCCTCGGTCACGGTTTGAAACCGCTCGACGTTAAAGTATGATGAACGTTTTCAGTTTGATAACTTTTCAGAAGATTCTAAAGTTCTCTTAACGGCCTTTTCAAATTATGTAAAAATATTCGCGAAAGTTCGAAAAACGCCTTGGACCTGTTTCGGGGAGTTTTGATACTCGGCGAGTCGATTAATCATGGACTCAAAATAACTCGACAGTACAAAGACCCGCCCTTTCTTTTCTAAGCAAAAAGGTAACTTTGTTCTCAATACCCCTTTGTGCTTGACGACGCCACTAAGTTGCAAGGCAACTTTCATACAATTTGCAACGGGAGAATAAATAATAATGGCCGATTTTCCATGTTACATAACAAGCATTTAGCTGATTTATTGCATAAAATGCACTTTCTATAATTACTTTTAATCGCTGTATTCATTTTAAAGTGATTTGTAGAATTTCAAAAGCTCATCCAACAGCATAGTGTTGGTAAATTACGCATGAAACTCATAAATTAAATTAAATTTAAATAGGCATACATTTGCGTAGTTAGCGAATTTCGAAATGGTTTCGAGCAAATTAAGAATCATTATCATTTCCCATTCATTAGCATGTGTAACAACATTTTCATACGCCAATTCAATCAATTCCAGTGTGGAACATCCTGAGAGGGATTTTCAACGAAGTTTACTGCGGAAAAGGTATCTTGAATTTTGTATGAATTTATGTATTGGTTCTGCGACTGCACTCGAAAATGTCACTGCTTTTCTAAATTTCCTATTTCAAACAATTAACGTTCTTGAAAAATGTGCGATTTTTCAACGTTTCCTTTTTGTCAGTTTCTTGTTATTCTGTTTTATTAATCGCGATAGTAATTTCGCTTAGTTATATTGCATGTTCATTGCTTTTGTGTCATCTGGTTAGAGATCTTGTTAAAACGCTTCAACGGAAGTGAACCCGTGACACAAATTTTGCGTACTTTAAAAAATATATTATCAACTTTTTCCTTTAGCGCTGTAGATTTCACTGGCAAATTTAAATTTTTCATACTTTTCTTTTATTCTTCATCTTTCAGTGGCATTCTTTATATTCCGTTTCAATTGCCAAACATTTAAAAAGTAGGTTTTCAGTACGTTAATTATACAACACACATGCGAATCAGGTCTGCAAATAAAAAAAATTCTCGGGCACGCCAAATTTTTTAAATTGCAACCTCTGCTTTTATATAGCCTTTTAAAGATCGAGTAGTTCTGCATAAGTTGCCTCACAATTTGCTTTATTAAAAAATCCCAAATATTGTCTAAATCTAGTCATTAAAAACATGGTTTTAAAACATCTTTCCGTTGATTCATTTGTAAGTATGTTTTTCTTTTTTTTTCTGTATATATTTGTTTGACCTTTCGTGGGATCTAAACAAAGCCATGTCTTTGATTGTGCCAACGATGTTAAATGTTTTTCGCTCATTTATAAAATATGTTAGAATTAATTTATTAAAACCTGGAGCTTTATTGCCACATTTAAGAATAGTTTCAGATGTAAATGGTGAGTTTTTTGCAATTTCCCCCCTTATTGCCATGCCTAGTTTTTCGATCAAACTTTTGCACATCAAATTTCCTACGCTAAGCCCTGGAAATGAATCTGGAATACTTAAAAAGTGGGTTAAGAAATGAAACTAGAGCATCCCGGACAGCTTCGCCATTTTCGCTTGATTTGCCCTTGTGCGTTTTAAATTATTATAAATAGACCCATTTATTTCCATTTCTCGAAGTGTACTACTTGGAAAACTCTTCAATTAGGAAAATGTATCTGCTCTAACTGAAAATCCATACATTAGCCTGATGACAAGAAACGAACTTTGAAGGAACATTAACTCAATTAAAATTTGATTATCATCGCTTGGAGTCGTAGTGCATGGTTATGAGCGGTTTTTGCAGCAAAAACTTTTGAATGATATAAATTAGAAAGGGCGATTTTTCTGACACTGCAACATTAAAGGTCCATTAATCCTTAGTTCCGCTTTGAAAACGCGACTCTGTTTGATACGGTTTGTTTATTATAAAGATTTAGTAAAATGTCGACTGGGATTAACTCCTGAAAGGGATTTTTCATCAAAAAAATTGCCCGTTATCTGACTTAAACAAATTCCCATTTTCAAACTTTCGTGCAACGAATTATATCTACTGATCCAGCAGAGCATTGTTCCTAAACTGGCCTGCTCGCTCGAAAACTAATACGTTTTAAGCCATTGAATTCCACAGTTAATCCGATTAACTTATATTGTTGTCCTGCAAATTAGGTTACATGAAACGTGATGAAAGTAGGACATATACTGCCGGATAAAAGGACATTTTTATTTTTCGATTTAGCGTTGAGAGTGAGGAGAAATTACAGAAAAAACGAGTTTTTGTCATGTTTATTTCCCGCTCTGATTCTGCATGAAGTTGAATTTCATTATTTATTTCTAAATGGTAGCTTGTTCATTTCGATTGTTGGTTTTCTTTGGCTTGTTCATTTTAATTGGTTTTACAATTATTTAATCGTATATTGTAGATGACATTTGATTATTAGCTTTATTGCCATCTTCGATTAAAAGTGTTGTAAAAAAGTTCATTTTTGACCAGGTTCTAATTTGCTTTTGTGGTCGATGTTCCGTGTTCCGATCTTGATTGCTTAGAACTTTTTGAATTCTCGATAAAGAGAGCTTAAAAACTTTAAGAGGGAATTTTACCGATACACGAGGTGAAAATTTGTTTGATCCAGCAATTCTCATATAGGCGACAAACTTAAAAAAAGAAAAAAAACAAATTATAATTTGAAACTTCTTTATTGAGATGATTATACTTTAAGTCTAGATTCTAGTCATTGGATTTTTTTAGTGCTGTTGGATTTCTTTTAATTCTGATCAACAATGAAGAATTTGGTCTTTGGTCTGATGTTTTGGTCTGATACAATCAATGGTTGGTTAATGGTTAAACCTTGTCGATACTAATCGCAAATTAAAATGTTTACCAAACCTTCACAGGCTAAGCAACAAAGAAAATCCAAATCCATTACCCTTCCCGTCTTGTTTTTGATGGAGTTTGTTAATTTGTTTTTCTTTTATTTTTTTCCCGTTTTATACTATCTTGTTTGCTTGGTATTTGTTCCCAGCTGCTAAAATGGATGGGATATTATATTAAAAATTATTTCGATTGTGCTTATTATTTACAAAAGACTGGAAAACTAATGCTTTACACTAAAATGTTGTTCTGTAACTGGACCACGTTCAGGCGCACTAAAAGTCAGCAGACCATCACAACGCCTTCAAGTAATATAAATCAGTTTCTCAGATCGAAAGCTGCATAAAAATCGATTTCAGTCTTATGAATGACGTGCTGAGAAATTCCGATTGCATTTGCAGGATTAATAAAAATCCGGATATGAACGGAGCGGTATTTTAGGCATATTGAACACGGGGCTCGCCGTTTTCAGTTTGAAGGGTCTAAACGGGCCACAAATGTTGCACAAAGCGAATTACTGATCTACGTTGTTTTTGTCAGTTATGAAAGCGTTTCAATCCAAATCCATTCGCTATGATTTTATTGCCATTGGATGAGTGCAAACAATAGATGCGCCACTCTATTCATTCGATCAGTTCACACATTTTTACTTTGTCGGGACATTTTATCCGTTTCATACAGGGCTCACCATTTATTACACCTAATATCAAACATAAACACTAGTCAGTTTAAGCCGTCTAGCTACGGTGCTCTCGGTAAGCTGACAGCAGTGTCTTGCTTACCAAATGCTGTGCAACAAGATCCGATCCAGACATTGAGGTCAGGCCAGTAATTTCTGTTAAGCTAGACACGCTAACAGCTTCCGTAGCTGATTAGGATGTGAAAGTTTATTTTCCAAATTATGGAAACCAGGTTACTGCATTAACGGACAAGAGTTCTAACAGGCGGAAGATGATTACTAAACTCAGTCAGCTTAAAGTTGCGTGAAGATCTTATCTTACATTTAACTATTACTGAGAAGCATTTCGTTTCAGTGTTTGGATTAAGGAGCATTATTTGTCTGTAATCTTTGTCGCCTAATCAATATTTCGGCCATTTTTTACGCCTTGGATTTAAAAAAAGTTCCCTATTGAATTTCATTTTATTTTGCCAAAATCCTGTTTTTAAACGTGAGCTTGTTGCCCACTGCAATACTGTTTTTTTTGTTCTGTGTTTTAAACAGATACTGATTACTTTAGAAATAAGTTCCATTATGAAGAATGCAAACAAATCAACAACAAATGCTATGTTTAGAGCCAAGTGTCTTCTAAAATGGAAATTTCAAAGTTGTCCTTGCTGTAGTTTGGACAATGCAAATTTTTAAGGAAAAGTTGAGTAAAAATATCCATTTGAAACAGATATTTACTAACCTGGCACAAACCAGGACTGTGCCCAATTTTGATGAGACTTTCAGTATCTTTAGAGTCGAGTGTCTTCTAATGATAGAGGCTTTCAAATTACTTTAGTTTGGAAGACACGCATTTTTAAGGGAAAGAGTGCAGTTGAGTAAGAACAGTAATTATAAGACCGATATTTAGTGAGTTAAATTTAGGACTACGTACGATTTTTGAGAAATTTTTAGCATTTTTAGAGTCAAGTGTCTTCTAGGGATAGTGAAACGTTCAAATTGCTACTTGCTTCAGTTTGGAAGCCGCGAGTTTTTTACGGAGAGATCGCAATTGAACAGAGCACAAACATCTATTATGAGACCCACATTTACTGAGCACGCAAAACTTACGTCTACGTAAGATTTTTATGAAATTTTCAGCATCTTCATAGTCTTCTAAAGACGGTGAAACTTTCAAATTGCCACTTGCGGTGGTCTGGAAGATACAGATGTCAAAAAAGAGAGCGCACTTGGGAAAAAAATCCTTTATGAGATCGATATTTATTAGAGGAGCAAAACTTATGACATCGACGTACAATTTTTATGAAACATTCAACATCTTTACAGCCAAGTATCTTCTAAAGATGGTGAAACTTTCAAATTGCTACTTGCTTTGGTCTGGAAGATACTAACTTTTAAGGGAGACACTATTATGAGACCGATATTGACTAAACGAGCAAAATTTAAGACCAAGTACGATTCATATGAAATTTTCAACATCTTCACAGTCAACTGTCTTCCAAAGATAGTGAAACTTTCAAATTACTATGAGCTTTAGTTTGAATGAAATAAATGTTTAAGGACGAGAGCGCAGTTGAACAGGAAAAACAGCTGGCAAAAAATTGATCTTAAATACTGAACATTTTTTTTGCTTTTTCTGTGCGCTTCCATATACAAATTTTTCCTCTTTGTTAATTTCCTCTTCATTTTAACACTCCGTTTTGTTTAACTCACAATGGTATTCATTTAGGCGTCAACAATTGATTTCAATAGGACTTTTCATCCCTTTCATGCACATTTATCCAGACAATCGATGCATCAGCCCTTAAACGGGCAAAGAAAAGGAACGTTCTGTTGAATATGCATTGTGTAATAGCTGTTTGCCCCTTGACAGCTTAAGATACACTCGACATAGTCGAGAAATTGCTGTGCCTCCACTCCACCCGCTGATAATCCGCTTCGAGACTCTCTCGAATGCGACAGTTTAATGACGAATCGAATTAAAAAAGATTGAAAATTTCTCGAAAATGTTCACTCAAACCCCCATTCGAAGCTGTTCGAATCTCCTTTTGTTATCAATTTATCTTGGACGCTGCTAAATCAATTTAGTTTGTTCCGTCAAAAAATAACACGAGATCATTCATTTCACTAAATCGTCTCCCTTCAATTTTCTGAGAGAAAGGGTCGAAGCAATTCTTTTGTGAGAAGTAAATAGTCTGATAACAAAGCATAGCTCTTAGCGCCACGGGTGCCAATTTTCCTTAGGGATCGCAAATGGGGATTTTCTTGTTTTTTTTTCATCCATAAACGTTGATAGATGGCCGTATGTTGCAGCGAAACCAACCATCATTCCTTTGCAGCTGGACATACAATCGGGAAAACAAAATATTATATTACTCAAGTGTCTGGGCTACGGTTTATCAGTAGGCTTGAGGTTTCAACAGCCTCAAAAGGAACATTTTCTTTAAATGTCGATTTTTTTAATTTTCTGTAGTCGGGTCATCATCTTAGTGTTGTTTCAGCTTTAAATATTTTAGTAACTCCGTTATATTTCCTCATCATCCAAATCGGGAATAACAAACTGCCACTGAAACATTTGTATGATCGTCAACTTATTTACATTTTTGTTGTAAATTTATCTGTACAAATTCGCCTCAAACGACGAGGCAAAAAACGCTTGCTAAATACGCTTAATGCTTAATGGCCCCCCATTACCGTTCCTGAAAGTGTTTTCTCTGCCACATTAATTTCATCGAATGGAAAAATCTTGTGCTTTAATTTACCGTGATTTATAATTGGGACTATGAATGTACATTTGTCTGCTGTGTACATTTACAACACTCCATTCAAGATATCTCGTTCGTACTTCTTTAAGGATGAATGAATGTGGAATTTTTAGTTGCAGAATTTGGCACAATTTCAGTTTCCTGCATACTAATTTCTCCAGTTCTGCAGTGGTTTTCTGCAGAAACCCATTAGATCAAGCAATAAGACGCTTGAAAAGTTCTTGTAAGTTTTTCAGATGAAAATAGTGAATGTTAATTTCACCACGTTTGGTACTAAAAAGACCCCTTTTCAAAGAAAGGATATTATTCCGGTGCGAATTCAACATTAAATAAAAGTTAATTGACACTCGAAGCTGCCGGTAATTAACTACCATTCTGGATAGAATTTTTACTCCGCGCATAAATATCATTCCGGTTTTAAGTTGGATGTTTGGCAGGTTTCAACTTTATTTTTTGTCAGCTTTGATCGATATTAAATTAATATTTAGTCGCCGATTTTGTGACAATTAGTAATTTGAATAATTATTTCGATTCTTTTCCATTTTTGAGTGTTTATTTGATTTGTCATGTACAGGGTGATTAACCTCAAAGGCCAGTTTCAAGTAAGCTGAAATGTATGAGTGGGTTTGGCTGGAATTAAGTAACAATGGAAAAAACGATACATTTGAAGCTTGTTTCAATTCCAGGCTTTGAGGCTCCAGTAAAAAAAACTCCATCTCAAATCACATCGACAATTTTCTTTAGGTCACCTTGTAAAAAGGCGTTTTCTCGGTTTTTTTATTCATTTTTGCTTCGATAGCTATTAGCTCTCATCAACTGAGTTTAGCCAGAAAACAATACTTTCGAAACATGTACTTTAAATCGGCCCATGCATTTTACAGTCTCGTCGATGTAAAATCCGTTAAAAAATTCTGCATTTGTTTATTTCAGGAACCTTTTGACGGCTTTGATGATGCCGAAAGTTTCATTGGTTTTCAATGTGTTTTCTGTTGATATTTTCATCATGGAGTTTATTTTTCGCGTTCTGTGTGATTAGCCCTTCAGAGAAAATTGAGAGACAAAAGTGTACTTTGCATTTAAATTTAAATTAAAACCACAATTCGAGCTACGAGCACAAAAATAGCAGATAAAATGAATGTGTGTTAAGCACGCTTTTACGGAACTTTTTAAAGCAAGTTTTATGAAGGTTGCCAGATATAACAACGAGAAACTTTTTTGCAGCAAAAAGGGCAACTTAGTGCATTTTACGAATTATTTTTATTGACTGACTAATACTCGAGTGAAACGGACCCTTGTAAAGTGCTAAAAAGACGTATATATGCATTTTAACTATAGAAAGTGCATCAGATCACTCAACAATGTCGGCAGGTAAGTAAACTTCTGCTGCATACTGTCTCAATGTATATACAAGCGATTTTAATTACTTTTAAAAGACGTTAAGAGATGAAATTACTTTCAACACAAGTACATGGCCTTATTTGACTGAATCCTGAAAAATCGTCTGTTTCAACACACAGCGAAACGAAGCAAAAAATTCACAGGCCAAGAAGAAACTTCCTTCCTAACACTAGCACTAGAAATTTGACGGTGAAAACAGCCACTGGATTTTATCGCCCGTTTTTGCGCTCATAAACAAACTTGAACCTGAGAAGTTGGCACAACTGATAACAAAAACATCATTGGTCCAAAGCAGAACAACCCCCTGAGGGGCAAAAACAGAAACTGTCTAGCTTAGGAAAAAAGCTTTTGGCAGATGTGTAGAGGGCGATCAATTTGCTCAATTTGTTAAGTAATACGATTGAGCAGAAATTGAGCGAATTAGCCTAAGGGCGCACAAAAAGCTCAAATTCGAGCCTTTTTTTCTAGCATTAACCAGTTAAATTGCACAACGTGCATACGAACGATGCAGTTCTGAATGGGAGACATGGTTATTCATTCGCTTTGATCAAACGCACTGAAAAGTTGTCATAAATGTTTTCGGCGAGTAAAAGTTTTAATGAAGCAATTATCAACTTTTCTGTTTTATAATCCAGAAAAGTCAAGTGTTTAATGTTGGTTTTCCGCTTCAAAGAGGCTTTTTAATTAACGAACCCCTAGACGAATAATTAAATGCGATAAAAAAAAACACTAGCGCAGTTTGGTTCTAATCGAGTCAAATGGAATGCATTTATTTAAAGCGTTTCTCCTTTTTTTGTCCCCAAACTCGCGCAAAACTCGATTCGAAAAAGATTTGCAACTTCAGACCGGCGTAATTAATTATGTAAAAACTGAGCAAAATTTTATGAAATATACACTTAAACTGGACTTGTTGTAAAACGTCTGTCTACAGCAAAGTTCTTTAGCTTGATCTCTTCTTCTGTTTTCTATTAAAGTAGTTGAACTTCTAAATACTTAAAACTTCTTGTTCAATCACCTTTAGCTTCTTTTATATTTTCTATATTCAACTTTACGTTTCACTCTTTTATTCATAAACTATTCGCTGCCTGAAGACACTTTGCGGTTGTTGCTGAAGTTAGGCCTAATGCAAGAAATCCATTCGACGCATTTTAAGACTGGTCTTTTTGTCTCAATTTATTAGGTATTTTCTCTCGCATTTCTCAATATGATTCACCTTTCCAGCCTTTATGCAGGTTCTCTTCAAACATTCTCGTCAGTTTGCGCATCGATAAAGCAGTAAAATTTGCCTGAAATATAACTTTAAAACCCTGAGATCCAAACATTAGCTAGAATACATTTAACACTGTTGTTTTTAATTAGATTTTTTCTAATTTTTTTCAGTTCCTTCGGTGAAAGGTAAGTTACAACTCGAGTAGTTGTAGAACGCACGGGCATTAATTAGCGAAACTAGAGTGGGAAATTTAAATTTTAAATAGCTAGAGAAACACGATAATTTAATTACGATTAGAATAAAAACTGTTCCCAGCTACACAATGGCTTTTGTAGAGCCGATCTTAGATTTAGGTTAATTACAATAATTATTACAATCTGGCATGTCGGCACTTGACTACTTAGTTTAGATAGAGTGGATTTTTTTCAAACGAAACAGATAATTTATTGAAGAAGCTCTTTTTATAGTAGGACTATTTAGACTWCGTTAGATGCTTTAGGCTGCAATGACTAGTTCCCCACTTTTTCGTTTCAACGTTGATCAGTTTTTTGTTAAATAGCACATTTATTGACYTGAAGAGGTCAAAGTGAAAGACTTAAAAAAAAAMCAATTATAAATTGTCCAGACAATAATACATACAAATACTAAATAAACTTTTAATAAAYCTAATTCCAAAATTAAARTCAMRTMCTGGGTTCTTCWGWCATKTRTTGTTCAWTTAYCAAWTTWAAATCAAACGTTYCKGKGTTTTCCACCATCWTCAGTTYTAATRTGWASMRTWRWTGCTACTKWASRMCTTGSCATGKATTTSMTTYWAAAATACACAGTYWGGAAAGTACGTACAATAAAYCTAATGTAAGTTTCGGCCAAATTTGTATTTACTGTCAGCGAAAAAGACAAAAATTACACAAACAAAATTATAATGGATTTTTAAGAAAGCAGAAGGATTTCCTTAARRAAAAATATTGTTCCTATGATGCAATTTCTTTTAAACTTCAAATGGAAATCCCAAAAACGCGTGGAAATAAAGAACCGTTCGCTTCATCAATAAAATTTCAATTTGTAGTTGAATAAGATGAGAAAGGGCTCGCTGTAGAGAAAGCTAAAATTGATTTTGAAATTCTCTAGACAACGTGATGAGAATTGTTGAATTTTAAGCTGAAAAATTCTTAATTAAACAGTCACCGAAACCCGAAAATTTGCTACTTTATGAACATGATAAGATGTTTCCAGTGCAAACTTTTCATTTAGGAAGCAAAAGTTGTTGGTTTGAATGCTAAAATTATGTTTCCAAATCGGGGAAAATATTTATCTTAATGGTTAAAGCAACCATTAAGCAAAGAGTTTTGTAATTGCACTTTGACTGTTTTGCTATCGTCGTTCTAATCCGAATCTGTCTGGAACCTTGAACAACATTAAATTGGAGAATTTGCACCAGAACAATCTTTTCATCTGGTATTTATCTTCGTTAGCAGTGAACCGAGCAACGGACAGATATCGTTTTCATTTTATATTCATGGAAATTGCAAAAGTGGAACAGAAATTTGGGCCATTCTCGCAAGGCCATAAATAAAAATCCCCTTTCAGGTATCTTGTTTTTTGCATTATAAGTTGAACCATCCATTTTCCTGTCGCAGACCGACCATTAAAAAGATCAATTTATTTGCAGACTTTAAAAACACATAATATCAAAATAACATTTGAATTAATTCAAAGTCAGGAACTGACTAGAAAATTTACTTTTCTGGTGATACAAAGAAATGTAATTTATCACTCTGTTGGTTTATGAGCTGTTAGAATTCTGCTTCTTCCTGAAAGAAACTCCCTCCATGTATTTATGACTGGCGAATTGATGTCAGCTACAGACAACAATGCTCAGTTTTTAATTTTCTTGTAAAGTCTTCATTGAATTTTCCCATAACTTCTTTATATCCTTCTTTCGGTGATAAAACCAACCCGTTACAGTCGTTTGGCACCGAGGCGTTCATAGAGATGCGATTTATGGTGTCTATCATTCTATCATATATATGTAGTTGCTAGTGTTGCTGCTCAACTAACGGATTATTAATCTTGGCTAGAGATTTTCTGTATCTGGGTGCTTCCGCTTTATAAAATCCACTTTTCACTTGCAATACAATTTATACTATTTAATTTCGCTAAGATAGAATGTAATGGACATAACCGTGCACTTTTCCATTGTCGGATTTTGTGAAATAAACAAAAACAGGTTAATTTCGCAAGCTACTAGCCAGACAGTTTCATAAAACCGACGGAAGCTGTTTAGAATTTATCGACTGGGGCGGAAAAGTATCGGAACTTTTGGGTAGTTTCGTCATACGTTCCTGATAAAGCTCGGAACATCGACGAAATGCTACTACTAAATATAAAAAAACGCGAGATCTATTCCATTCCTTCGAAATATTGCACAAATATTCGCTAATATAGTTTGCATGATTTGCTTGAAAATTTGAAAAAAAAAACGAAGCTGTAGAGTTATAGAATATACATTACTATGTTATATGGAACATTTATGACTAAATCGACAGGTAGTTAGTTATCTTTATCTGCTGCAGCTGCTTATTTATAGCAGCGAAAACGAAAATGGCTTAGTTCCAAATTGGAAAATATTTCATAGAAACCGGATATTTTAAAGTTAAAGTTATACGGTGACTATTTACGTAAAAATGCCCCCTTTTAGATCTATAAATAGCCTAATTTATTTTGAGATAATTGCATTTTCTCCACATGTATATGTTGATCACTTACCAGTTTTAACAAAATGTTATTATTTAAAAAAATGGCAATAAATCAGGAGGAAAGACACTTGATGCAATGATCAATTAAAATTAGAACGAAACAAATGATAAAAAACGCTTTTAATAAGGAAGCAGATGCAAAACTCCTTGCACTAGCAATTCCCAAGATTAAAAAATAAAGCAAGTTTCCCAGCTAATCCATGTTAAGAATATAATGGAATTCGCTTTAAAACTTTCCTTCAAGATGTTCATAAACATGGCACGAAAGTCGTCCGATACGAAAGACTGTAATTTATCTTTCTGATGGCTCAAGGGCCCTACTTTAAATTCTGTTTTCCTTGTTATGAAACTCGCCTTATTTATTTATCTCTCGAGCAGTGCAACTGGCAAAAACTTCCGGGTTTCAAGTGTCGATAGCACAGTTTTTCGTTAATTTTAATGGGTTTTGCTTAAAGTTCTCCCTAATCCCGTCAAAAGGCAATTTTTGATGTCCACGATTCGAGACTCATTAAATGACTTACTAATTTCTCAGAATAAAGAAGACCTTCCATTCCCAAGTCCTTTCGTTCTACAAAATCCTATTAACTCACTTCCTTTAATTAAAGTTGAATAATAAAACAGATAAAAACAAAACTAGTTTACTTCCTTGGTTTCTTATTGTGTTTTGCTGATATAAAGGAAAACTGAATCAATATGAAAATATAACCGATGCGAATTATTTGGATTTTATCGTTCGGGCAGAAACATTATTGAAGCCTTGTTTAGTTTCTCCAGAGTTTCCAGTTAAGTAGACATGAAGCCTGTGAATATGCAAGTTCGAAATTGAGTTCTTTCAAAAGACTATGGGAATATGAATTTGGTTAATTGGGTAAAGCATATTTGCAGAAGGATTTGGAAAACATTTTTGCCTATTGAAAAATAAATGAAAGGACCACGTAAATGTAGTTTTGAGGCTGCTTAATTGAAATTGTATCGAAAAATTGCTTATTTATATAACTTGTGACAATCACTCCAACATGGATTTATAAATCAATCGCCCACGTTTTCGCCCGTTTCTTACTCTCAATTCATTCTGTTCCAGTTCATCGAATTGTCGCTTCTAATTTTCGTTTGCTGACTTTATTAATCTACAGAACAAATATGATGTGAACCCTACTTCGCAACCGCTTTAATATGCAGTTTATATTATAAAAGTATAATAATATAGACATGGCTAACTAAGACATGGCTGGAAAGTGTATAATTCGGTAACTCAAGGGCCAGATGGAATGTTGGTCTTACTTTACTATCCGAAGAAAAGCACGCGAAAGCATAAAACACGGCCCAAACTAAGAAATAAATCCTGGACACGTACGCAGGGTTTGGAAGAGGAAATAAAAATTACATTCGCTTGCGGAAACAGGCATATCATTATGAATGTTCGTGCTGGCTTTGCGATTGGAAAGAGGCGAAATAAAGCTTAACGGCCGGAGAAATTGCCCATGATAACCACTGGTAATATGCATGAGTGACTGCTCGAACAGCCTGCTTCCATAATGAAAGTTTTATAAGAGAATCGTCAGAATAGGTGCCAATGAAGCGTTTATGGACGTTGAAAGGAGGGAATTTCTGCAAGCTTGCGACTTAATTCAGGAAAAAGATTTAGTCAATTTTGCGTCCTGGTTTTCTTTTACGACTTTTTACGACTCTGTGAATTTTATGTAAAAATTATGCAAAAAATAAATGATAATTCCTAAAACGAGTGAAAAATGTGTAATTTTTGTGTCTTTTTTATGTATTCCGTACATTCGAGTCGAAAATTGCGTTTTCCCGGCCTTTGGCGTGGTAAATCGAAGTATTGAATCAGATTTCTTCATGCAAAAATCGGAAGCTACTAAAAATTTAACATTTTGCATCAAAACCGTATATTTCACAAGAAAATTGTGTTGTTTGGGACGCTAATTTGAAGGTAAATTAAATTAGATTTATTTCCGAAAAATCGTAAAAAAAACTTTTCTTAGGGACTTGCTTTGCTCAAAAACGATTTATGATTTAGTCAAATAAATTTAATATACTTGCGTAAAAATTGTAAAAAAACAGATTACAAAAACAGCATTTACAGATTTTTTTGTGTTACACATTAGTGTCTAATTACAAAATACATCTGAAAGTGTAAACGAATATAAATCCGCAGGTACAACGGGGCAAACTTAAATTTTAAGACAAAGTCTCCAAGTTTAAGGCAAATAATCATCAAAAGCTTGGCCTAATACAATATCCTCCATCATACTCCTTATCTATTAGGCCGACTTACACATAAAAAATGTACAATAAAGCCGGTTCTAGTCAAGTTTGAAGAACGATGGCTCTTCATTTTATGAACTGGGCTTTGCAATAAATCGCCCTTTTTCGAGTAATTACGTTTGGAGGCCCTGCTAGTGGAGAGCACAAAAACTTGTTAAAGAAGATTAGGCAGTTAAAGCGTGCATTTTAGTGTCTAATCCCCCTGGTGTTTCCATGCGTGAAAATGGCTTGGACGTGGCATTTCCAGTTCCGACTGCGTTCTTTAGCGGCTTAAGGGCAATATTACGGGAAAAATGCATCCGGTCAGACAGTAGGTGACAGTTTTCCACTCTCTAGCTTCTTGTTCTGAAGACTGAGTTTAATTGGCAAAGACAATTCTTTATTTCATTTACTAACAAAAAATTAATATTCCTTGGTTCATCTCCTAATTTTTACGCTCTTGCTTACTTAATTTTGGATGGGGATAAGATGATAAAAAAGGTCGCTTAATACTCCTTTTGCCTTAATCACAAATGCGAAAATGGAGTAATAAAAAAACCATTAGAAGTATCGCAAATTAAGTTACTTCGGGAAATAAACCTTCCTGCACAGACAAAAGTATTGTATAGACGATAAAAGTTACAAACGTTCTGAATGTTTCTTTAAAAGCTCAAAATAGCCCAAGCAACTTCAATTATTTCCCTCTAATGTGAAACTCAGAACTTGAACAGAACTTTGCAGGAATACTTCAAGAAATCAAGTGAATGAGTTTTATCCAGAAGTTTCCATGTTATGTTATCCATGGCGCTTATGAGTGGCTGCTGTGACATTTGTTTGCCTACTAAACACCATTAAAAGCAGGGAGAAGATATCAGAGAGAAACCTTCCGCAGATGATTGGTTTGCCATTAAAATATCGTTTCAGTAAACGATCCCTAACTTGCATTAGCTTTTAGCACGATCGTAGTCTGAAATTACCCTCTAAATCCTGGACGCTCTTAAGTAGTCATTTGAGAAGACGAATTATCATCAAGATTGTGCTAAAAATTTAATAAAAAAGACGTTAATCCGTGTATCGGATGTAGTTAATTATTAACGAAGCGCGAAGCAATAAATGTGTTCTAGTTGGGAAGAAAATTGTCGGATCTCGAATAAAAAAAATCGCTTGGATTTTCAACGCACGGGAATGAAATTCAATTAGCCATGTTGTTCACGCAAAGTACAGATTTTCGAGCAAAAGAAACAGAAAAATGCCTCTTAAGACGAAGCAAAAGTTAAATGAAAAAAAGTGAAGTGAAGGCGAAATTGGTAGTTGGAAGAGAAACAAGTGAGTAAGTCTCTACTTACTAGTTTTTGCGCGTTTTACGCAAAACCATCAAATTCAATTGCCAAATCACATATGGATTTATTTTTTTTATTGTAAAAACTACAAACATTTAAATGTGGACTTTTCAAACTGATCTTTGGAGATACAAAAACCGGAACAAGACAAAATTATAATTTATTCAAATGTGTTAGATTAACCAGTTTCTTACGATTTTTTAAAAATAAATCGAATTAATTCACCATTGAAGTGGCGTCACAAAAAACTCAACTTTCGCGTGAAAGAAATGGTTTGGGACCAACAAAACGGGTAACCCAAACTAAGTCAGAAAATAGACAAAATAAACAAAACAAAATGTTAAGTTTCCCACAAAAAAAATACTTTTATGTCTTTTGCATGGCAAAAACTTGCTTAATACTGCGATTTACGAGTTACTGAAGGACAGAAAGTGGCGAGCAAAGGAAAATTAAAAATCCAAACAATACAATAATATAATTTCTACAAAGTTTACTCTACTGAATTGATCTAATTTTCCAAGAAAATGAAACTAATTAATCCAAGAAATTTTATCAATTTCACAAAACAACATGACGACAGTTTTCCAATAAAATGTACAATTTTCGGGTAAAACAAACGCCCAAAAGAGCATACACAGAGCCCAGAAAGAAATCACAAAACCAAATAAAAAATATATATTATTTTAAAATATTGCTATTTAAACAAATTTTTGCTTGCAAACATGCATGTTGATGCAATGCATGGATTCGTTCAGTTCTTTGATCGATTTCTCGAATCGATAATTCTCAGATACTTGGGCCAGAACCATCTTATATACAAAACAATTCAAACTAGGGAAGTTGTTACAGATTGAAATTAAGGCGACTTGTAGGGGTTTCCTAATTTAAACAAATTGGCTAAATTGTTCGCAAATAAGATTGAAACAATGTTATTACAACCCTTCTTCGCATAGTTTGGCCCCGTTAAATTAACTGACACTAATGGATCCCACAGCTATTAAGCCTTGAAGATCCATTGGCCCTTTCAAGGCTCAGCAGGCAAATTTATATCGGTGTGGACGTTTACATCAAATAGATTCGCATCCACGGACAGATAACCATATTTTACCTTTCCACGTAACGCCGAGCGAACCCCTTATTAGATTCGAAATCAGCAATAAAGTAATCGAATTTTTCGTCTTTCCACAACGAACCTTTATCGAGACTATAAAGAAATCTGCACGGCTTAATATCGGTTAAGATTGATATCCTGATGCCAAAAAGAATTGTCCATTTCGAGGGCCGTAAACGAATGGTCAATAATGGTTTCCGAGGCTTTATGTGTTTTTCCAAGGGATGATTTGGCATTTATTGATGAACTGACCGTGATTCCTTCTTGTGTTCACAGCATTTCGCGTTCTCAATTTGTTTTCTCGCTGTGCCACTTTGAGAATAATGAACAATTGTTATTGCAGGTTCAGCTGTGGCAATGATAGGAGCAAATCTGCGTTTTGGAAGCAGCATCGCCAATGTAACTTCGAATGCGACCAAAGTGTTTCAGTGCCATCCTGGGGGAACCGCCGAAGCGGCTTTGATTTTCGCTCTGGGCACGTTGGGAATGGCAGCAAATATGGCCCTAATGGGTGTCATTTTATCCAACAAACATCTCAGAAGGTATGTAGAAAGCACCGAAAAATTCTTTCACTTTGAGCTTCGAAATCGCATTATGAAACTGGGAAGGATTCTCCTTCATGCCGCTTTGCGTTGCAACAGCAATATTAAATTTATATCCCTGAAAGCCGTATTTTACATGCAACACTATATAGAGGCGGATATGGGTAAATCCTAAAACACAACAACATCGACAATTTTGTCATCCGTTTTACATATTTTTAGAGTCTCTGTAAAAAATGTTTTACGAGCGTCGGTGAAATGTTGTAACAAGCCCAGAAAAGGCGTAATAAAATAAAAATGAAATAACCGAATAACACGGAATAGTGTCGCAATAAAATGGTTTATAATGCACTTTTATATGTTAGCTATCTAGCAAAATTGCGTGTATAAAGTAATAGGGGGCGTGAATGAACAGTCGTTCAATTAGGAGCAACCGTAGCAAATTTAAAAGGGCTCTTAACAGATTTGATGTGGATGAAATGAGCAATTAACAGAAAAGGCATGAAATCATAATTAGTTAAAGCCACTTTATATGCAAAAGTAAAACAGAGTAATTTGAGAAATGCTGATTTCATTTTTACAATTATTGGGAAGAACTTGTATTTTCAAACGAACAAGTTGCATGAACCTGATTGATATTTTCGGTGGTTAATGGCTGATTTATTCAAAAATGCGATCACAATAACATGAAACATGAGATTTTGAAACGATTTTCTAATGATTTTTTGCTAATAACTCAGTTAATTTTGGAGAAATTACGAATGTATTTGTTGCGCCCTTTGGGAATACAGTGATTAAATTTACGAACGAAATCATTTTTCCATCAATTGTTAAGAACTAAAAACGCTGATTAATCGTCAGTAAGACCATGTGGAGATTCCATCAATTAAGCACATATACAAAGTGACCCCTATTTAAATATGAAACTTTAAGTAACGTGACTACTACACATTTATTAAGTAATCAAATAAAAAACATAGGAAATGGCGTAAATTTTAGCAGCGCTTTATCCGATAAAATATTCAATTGATTTCCCTGTTTCCTGCTAATGTTTCAAACTCTGCACCTGCAAACGCTTAAACTAAAATACGATTTTTTCACTAAGTACGCAAATAACGATTATCTTTTGCTGTGAGTTTTCTACTTAAATATGTATTTAATGCAGGTAGCAAAATAGACTTTAGCTCTAATAGATAGATCGTAAGGCTAAATTGATTCAGGAAAAGAATCCGCTGCTGACTCAGCACAAAATCTAAATTATTTTCCTGAACAGGTCACCGAGTACAGTCCTTAATGTTTTTACAAGCCCGGAATTCTCCATTGTTCCCTTGGCGATGCCATTTTCCTTTGAGCTTGTAGTTGGTGGCTCATTCGAAGCGAATTAACCACCATTTTCTTTCGGAAATTTCGATGGCTAATTCTATAACAAGAATGACTTCGAATAGTGGAATAAAAGAATCTGGAAATGTGATTTTATCATTCGACAAAATGGGGCAACAAGCTAGAATGTTACTCAATGGATGAGAGCGTTGCTCAATGCTTCGCATCTTAAGAATTTTAACGATTTTCCACTTCCAACCTTCTGCCAAATTTCCTGTTATCGAAAATCCACAATACGGCCCAGATTATAAACTAGTTTGGGATTCATAATGTTCCATTTCCAAAGTGATCAAAACTTAGCGACGCCCCGGCAAATTCTCAAAATACACGCCGAACTTGGTCAGTACTTAGACAAAGCTCACTAGAGCGTTAATGCCTAATTAGAAAAGCTTATTATCGGTTTTAATTAAATCTTCTTTAAAGTTGGCGGTGCCATGTTCATGTAATTAAATCGACGCCATCCGATCTATGGAAGTAAGATCGATACAATTGAATAACTTCAAGCTGTAAAGGTGGTAAATAGGCTAAAATACAGCAATCGGTGAGAAACTGATAATTCGTTTACTTGAGTAATATTGACAACATTATAGTTCAGAAAAAAAAAGTGAATTTTATAAAACAGCCATTTGTAGAAACTAACACCATCTCAACAGTTTCAATGCTTTCCCAAGATCGAGAGTCTAAAATAGATAACAATTAAATCAACAATAAATCATGTAAATTCCGGACTTTAATCGAATTCAGTATTTTTAAAGTTAAAGTTTAAAAAGATAATTAAGATCAGATGCAAACGCAGCTTGAGCTTATTCAAACAAACTCAAACGAACTCCAACAAACTGAATCAAACGCCGGTAGAATCCAGTCCCTTCTTAATGTGAATACAGAAGAAACTACTGAGCCAATAGCATTGAATTCTACATTGTTTAGAGTAAATTAAACCATATTTCGCACGTTTTCAAACCCCGCGTTTTCTATACCATCGAGGAATGGATTTTTTACTTAGAATTAGAAATTACAAACAGCATTTTGGCATGTTTTGCAACACTGTTTTAAGTCGAATTTTGATACCCTGCAAAATCACCTTCCATGCATAGTTTTAAAATTCAGATTCTGAAACAAACGTCTTGAGAAATTAGCCCAATTAAATCCCAACAAACACCTGCAGATTTCTGTAGTCTGAAATGCTTTCAACTTTATGGTTTTGTTTGTAAAGGTAAGAAAGGCGAATAAAGACATTTTTACAGATGAAAACTCGTGATTCTACTACAAAATACAGGGATTTTTTCAAAAGATGCCTTTCAGTGCTTCACCGTTGGACATAATAAATTGTTCTTATCACTTAGGAACAACCTGAGAATGTCGTGGAACACAATTTTTGTCTGACGTTTCGCAAGCATAAGTGGCTGGCATCTTCAAAGGTGTTTCGCTCCAAAGTTTACTGCCGGATCAGTCCAGGCGAAACACCCCTGATGATGCAGGCCATTCCTCCTGGCGAAACTTCACAAAAAATACTGTTTTCACTTAAACTCACCAGCTTCAAGCAATGGCCACGAAAGCCTAACTCTTTGCATAATCTGAAAATGATTTGTACCGGGCTTTCGAAAAGCTCAGCAGAGTTTTACAAGGCTCTAAATTCATCGAGATAAATTTTCTTACTGCGTTATGATGGCTTGACGTCGGGTTTATAAAACTGTTGAATTTTAATGCAATGCATTTGAATATAGCTGAGCACTTTACCGGGTTTCTCAATGTCGTTATTACAGTCGGCACCAAAAACACTGAGAAATCTAAATAAGGCCTTTAAAATGCAGCGACAGCAGCGTCTGTATAGACGTCGGTTGCTGGCAGTTTACCAAATGATCCCAATGAATCCTTCTTGTATTATGCGGTAAAACCCGAAGAAATTTGAGCTATGTGCCCAATTTTTTCCCGCTTTTTGCAGAAACGACGGGATATAGAGAATGGGCTGTTGAAAAGTTCGTTTATTATTAAAGGGGAAAAGAAGCTAATTAAGGCGCATGAAAAGTCCCACGTCTACAACTAGTTATATTTTTATTTCTAACGCAGGTGTTTATGGTTGCCTTGTTCGACCCACATACAGTCCGAAATTAAATTTGTATTGCTAAACTTGAGTAGGCCCAAAAACCGACTACGCCCTCAAGCTTTTTCGAGTAAAGCTATAAAATTCTTGGGTTGTAAACTTTACGCATTAAATATGAAAAACATACACGCAAAAATGTATGTGTATTTTCACATTTGCTTCCACTCTAAATAAGGCGGCAACGAATGCAATAATTAAATAATAATATACTAAACCATAGTGTCAGGTTTCCGAGTGGATCTGAAGTCCGCAATGTGGTCACAAAGGCTCTTTACGCAATAAATTCTGTTTATGACTGCATAGCCGAGTATTTGCCAATGGAATGCAAATGAAATACTCGTTTTAGTGTGCGTTGCCATGAGTAGGGTAAATTAGCGAATATAACTTTAATGTGCGGGCATGTTCAAATATTAATTTTGCTGATATGCCGATCTACATGTTTCAATCGATACTATAGGCCAATTCAAACTATCCATAAAGACTCTTTAGAGCCTTTAGTCTTTAAATCAATTTAAACGTTTTATAAAAAATTAATGAAAAAAGTACAAAATTGATATCGTCGCTCTGCACCCCACAAATATACACTTCGGCCCCAGAATGTAATAAATGCGATAAGAATCATCCAGCAACCGATCTGAAATGTGAAATTGCCAAAAAAACCGCATGGCATAAGGAGAGAATATGAAAACATCCAAACTGGCAAAGAATCCTGCAAGATGCGCCCTGAAGGGTGTAAATGAGCGCAAAAAGGAAATAATCAAATCCCGAAAGTTAAGGACAAAAAATTGTATTATCTCGCATTAGCTGGCGCTTCTCCTTCTCACAATCTGCTATTTGCCGACTATTTAAAGCCTGCCCTTAGACTAGAGGTATCCGTTTTAAGATCGAGAGATAAGCCATAATCGCCTTTGTTACATATGCAACAGACGTTTAAACCATGGGCATCCAGTAACGGATTCATACACAAAATGGAACCATCCATCTGCCACAGGCTCTATTTTATGGCATTCCCTATGCCGGTCCCTTTGTCGATAGATCTCGCTTATTCCAGACAAAAACCCATATTGCCTTTTATCATTTTTGCGGCGATGGATCTTTGTTGACCGGATTCGAATCGCAGTATTTCCTCGACGAACGGAACTGCCGCCATAATCGAATATTCTTCCACAGCGTTGGAAAAGGAGCTTCATTGTTGAGCACGGAGACTTATATATTATATATAATAGCTTATTGATGAAATTAATGTTCAGATCCTTCGGGTAGCTGAATGTGGATCGTGCTACTTTCGAGTCTTTGCCCTTAAGCATGTTTTATAAATACAAGCAAATTTCAGTCGAAAATTGACTTGCAGCCGGGACTTTTTGAAAGCCAAGTGATGAGCAAAATAAAACCAAGACTTGCATAGTCAATATTAACGAAAGTAACAATAAAATTAAAAGATAATAATACCCAAACATAAAATAAAAATAATATCAATGGTGAAATCTGAAAGTTTCGAAATTCAACAATTTTAATTATTTTGTAACTTCTGTTACAAACTGTTATTTTCTTTATACTTCTAACTGTTATTTTGTAAAATTCTTGGCGCGTACATTTTCATTGTCTAAAAAGCTCCAGCAGACAGTCCCTACCCAAATCGAATATTTTTTTAAACAAAATTCTAATTAATTCTAGCAAAAGTACAACAAACTTGATTCAAGGTGTATATATTTTTACGTTTTGTATGGGCTTATAAAATTTTAACCGCCGCGCACATTACACAAAATTATTTACTTCTTGAGTTTCCACTAGTGGATGGAATGGGCATAAAAACATATATTTTTTATAAACTGGCGACAGTCTCGAAAGAGTCTTGCAAAGGTCTGGCAGAATATGGTCTTGGTGTTAGTCTTGCCTTGTTTATCTGTTACTTCTGTGTGTCTTACTTCTTATTGCACAGTCTTAATAAACGATTTTCTAAATAATCAAAATCGAATTTCGTTTTTTTACTTTCATCGCTCGTTTTCCAGAAAATATCAACGTGCATAGTGACCGACTAAAGTTTAAAATGTAGAAAACTTGAAGAAAACTCCCGAAATTATATTTAACAAACTATCGATGAAATTTTCATAGAGACGTTGTGCGCTTAAACACTCAAACAGGACTTTTGAATCGTGTTCCTAAAGCTTCCAAAAAAACCAAATGTTAATCTCCTATTGGTCTCGGTCGGACACTCCGATAAACTACTTTCGGTGGCATTTCTCCTCGAAATTAATGAAACAATGCTGATATTCGGAACGAATTACAGTTTCCCAAACAGTGACAAATGGCCGGTGAAACTCTAAAGCGCTTCCACATTTGTACCAGACATTAACAACATAATTATAAGCCAGAGCTAAGCATGTGAATGCGAACAGACGAGATTAGAATGGCAACGTGAAACGCTATCCATTTGTATTCGCATCACTGTGAAGAATTTCCTTTATTTCACTGTTAATTTCACGGAGAATGAAGCTGAAACTCGAAACTGATTATCCGCCACATTTAGATGCAGTTCAGATGTTCTTCCTGAGCATTTTGAGTAAGTTCCTGGCAAAATGAGGCTGCATACCAGGTGGTAGAAACTGTCTACGAGCGACGAATATGTAAAAGTGAAACTGCTGCTTTTCCTGCTGGACTGGCAAGATTTAAATTCCTCGCGCGAGATCTGGTTAAATTAAAGCGGGCCATTTCAACTGACCTGAACACTGAACGTTTCCGCGCCTTATTTGATACCGAAACTCAACAGACCTAATGGGATATGGGCGAGGGTAAAAGGTGTTTTCATATTTGCTGGTTCGTAAATAATGCCTTTAGGGTGACTGCTTCATATTCGTATTAAACACAAAACAGTTAAATAAACATGCAAATGTTTAAGGGTTCATCTCATCTTCCACTTGATCTACACACTCTCTCATCTGCCAATATTTATTAATGGCAAATTTGCATAGTTTCTTGCGGTAAGGGAAGCAATTTCCTCATCTACTGCCCCTATCAAAGAGCACTTTGCACCCGGATCAGAAGAGCTGCAAGCTGGAGATCTTCCAAAGTAAAGCACCTTAACATTGTCGCGAAAAGCGCCATTAATATCAGCGGCATATACCACTTAGTGTTAATTACTCTCAGATGGTAAAGCCTGGTCTACAGGAACGGTGTCAGTTAAATAATTCAGCAATTGATTTATCGCACGCAAAAGGGAAACGTTTAAATGAAACTCAATTGGGGGATAATTTGACAAAATGGAACCAATAAGAGTTGAGTAGTAGACAAGACGTGCTCGGTCTCATCAGTCATCATTACAGCGAAGTTTATTACAATTAAAATGTTTTCTAATTGATGTATAAGTTTCGATAAATGCCGGTTAATGCTTGGAGGAATTTTAAAACACGATTTGGAAAAGCGATTTCACGAAAACTTTCATCACAATGCAGCTCATTTCAGTACATCAGTTTTCATTGGGTCATGTATAAGGATTTTCAATAAGGATCACATATTTTTTGGAATGTCATGGCATCCAAAATAATCGGTCTTTTATTCAAACTCAATGTTAATAACAAAATAATCGTTCTTCTATTCGTCGAATTCACTCAAGAACTGAACTCACTTGATCATCAACAACGTTCATATTTTTTGCATGGGCTTCGGGGCAGCTTGAACTTGATCCAGAATTTTAAAAACGCCTAATAAATGCGGTTCAAATCAAGAACTAAAGTCACTTGATCATCAAAAGCGTTTAGATTCTGCTCCAGAATTTGAAAAAAGCATCGAAAATGGAGTTCAATAGCCACATTTTCGGTTGAATGGAAGCAAAAATGTCACATTGGGTCTTAAAATAATTCACAATATATTCATGAGAACCATTGGCATCCAGAAAAAGTTACTGTTTCCATATAGTGGACCAATTTTCTTTATAAAACTGGCGATCGATGCTAACAGATTTTTATGGGCACAATTGATTTGGAAATGTTGTGGTTTTAACAAGATGGAGCCACATGAAATGTTGCTAAAGCCACAATCACCTTCATGGAGGAAAAATGTTCTGAATCAAAAATATCCATAAATGCATCTGTTAATTGGCCTCCAATAAATGTTCACATCAATTTTAAAAAACTTTAAAATGCTTTTTAAACTGGTGAGCTTCCATTGAAACTGTTGAGTGTTTGAAAAACTGAAAATGTTTAGTAACAAGAAATGTTACTAATCTTACAAAGAAAATAAGAAAATATTTCTTACTAACACGAGCTCATGTTAACTTCGCGCTTATACTATCATTTCTGATAAAGAGTTTTGCATTTGTAACCTACTCAACTCATGGCTAATATAATTATTCTTGAGTTTTGCCAACTTTAGTCGTAGTCTTTCGTAGAAAAAAAGTATTTCGGACGTTTTGCAGGAACGTGTGGCTTAGACCATCAGAGATGTTTCGCATAAAAGCTTACACTGAACTAATCCCAAATAGTTTATTTGGACTTCCATTGTTTTAGATATATATTTTTATCACAACGTTTCGGTTGATATTATTCTCAACCGTTTACAGAATTGGCGTGAAAACGGTGTAGATATTATCAACTGAAACGTTGTGATAAAAACATTTTGGAAAGACAATGGAAATCCAAATAAACGACCAAATTCAGAGGTGCGTTGCTCGAAAATTTACACTGGACTGATCTCGTATTCGCCTGCAACTGGTTGCAGATTCTACCAACGGAAACATCGTAAGCTTGAGAGCGAAATACATCTGAACAATTTTTTTGCATGAGGGCATAACAGCCGGTAAAACTCGCCAGTTTCATGCAATGACCGCAAAAGCTTAACTATTATGAGCATTTTTTTCTTAATTTCCGTAGCCGTTTACACTAAATTATAGTTATAAAATATTGAGAGATAAATATCAAGACAATTTAATTGTTATTTTATTAAACTACTTATCAATAAAAAAATAACCACAAATTGCTACAAAGTATGCCATTAACTTGATAAATTAATTAGTTATATTGGCACTCATCTGAATAAGCCCTATGCAAATGCAACTATTCCAACCCGTAATTTTTGCGCTTTTATTATTAATTTGATCTAACTATTACATAGAAATCCGAATCAAGCAAAGGCGTGACAATTTAGCAAACAACCAAACTTTCGATATGGAAACATATGGTTAATCGCTTTAATATTTGCGGAAACACCAATTAGTCGAACCAAATTGGGCGAGAGCATTTTGACGAAAAATAATGTATTTTAAACGGCAGCAGTTTTGGTCATTGACGAACTATTGTTGAAGATTTAATGAAACATGCAATCACTGAAATAACAACTCGATTGCCAAAGTGGAACGTTGTTTTTCCGGCATGCTGTTGGTTTAGCGAAAGGAAAATGACACAAAAGTTGTTTTTTTAAAAAGCGTTTTAGAATTTGTGGTGGAAAATAAATAGCTACCGATACTCAGTGCCAAACGTTCGCAAACTCTCACGAGTGTAAAAAGCAGTTGTGCAAGAGCACCAAAAACCATTTCCTATTAGTTTCACATCATATGCGTATTATTAAACGAACATCCAAACATGCTCGAATTCCTCCACTACGTGAAAGACTAATTTCAAAGTTAACCAAGACACAAGTAAGAATTTAGCAATATAACTTGGAGGAGTTTATAAATCACTAGCAATTTATTGTCTTAAAAATCGATACATTGTAGAGCGACCAGGATATTATCTTCCTGGCGTCAAATGAGTTAGCGGAAAGTCTCTCGGGAGGAGATTTAAGGAATATTAATAGGCATGACGCTAAAAGTGAATTAACTTAAGTTACTGAAAAATCGCCCAGCATATTTAAAACTTTCTTTAACTCGGATCAAACGACGCTATCAAGTTACACTTGATAAAAGAGCACACGACCCCATTTTATATTCTGCACACAATCAAAGTTAGAATCAATCACTTATTGGCGGGCTGGTTCGTGCAAGGGGTCTAAAATGCTTTACACCGATGCCGCGAAAAAAAAATACCGACAGCAAAATATCGGACATTTACAAATTTCCCTGATAAATCGGACTTTTCGATAAAGGGATCAGGCACTAAAGCTCTCCATATATCGACGGCAGGCAGCAAAATTAATGCAGACATTTGTTTATTTTGAGCGCAAAACTCCATTTTTCGTGGCCGTTTTATTGGAAATAGTCCGCGGATCTATTTTTGCTAAAGCTAAATGTAGCACAAAAACACCCTGTTGGCAAAGGAGGCAAATTCGACCATTATACAGTATTGAACTGAATTGTATTTTTTTCAAGATTAAAATGTTAGTTTTTATTGAGCAGTTCCTTCCTTCCGTATTAAAGTATATATTAAAGTTAGACTTAATACTTAGACGTTTCGAGATTTGAGATTTATCTTTTTTTAAATAATTTTCAATTATTTTCAACAGGATTTATAAAAAAATTCAATTAAAATTTCTTTGACAGCAAAGATACATTTAAGTTTTTCATTTTAAGGGTTCATGACCACACATATTCAATATCGGTTTTTGATTTGATTGCTATTTAAATTAATTATTTTAATTAGATAAATGCTTGAGATTGACTCTTATTCCTGCAGGAAAAGAATGAAGCCTTTAATAAAGGCTCAAGTTCATAAAATTGATGTATGAACCATGAAAATGTGGTTTCACTGGTATGAATCCTACTATTCGGTCAACAGTGTTAAGGCAAACTTTTGCATTAAAAGCATCGAAAAATTATATTTGCTTTAAAGAAGTCATTAAATTTATGTAAAAAAATGCTAAGGCAAAATTCCATGGAAGTCGAAAAAAAACGTTAGATTTTATTGTATTTTAACACTCGGCATGCGGAAAACTAACCGTTTTTACCAACGTTTATAAAGAAAGTTTCTTCACCTTCTCATTTTAAAAATCCTACCACATCATCGGTTTTCAAAACAAAAAAATCAAAAGTTGCCAGTTTGTTAAATTACAATCCAAGTTTCTGCTCACTTCTAATTTCCACAATGTCTCGGTGATTTCTTTATTTTACACTAAAACAAAGCGCAAAATAGTCCAAAAAAAGATGAATTTTTACATGAAACAGTCAACATTCAACTTTTAAACGTACGTAAAAAAATGTACGACAAAACATTCAAAAATGTGAACTCCTCGTGCTCAATAAATCTTTAGAAATTTGGTCATTTTGAATTCTAGCCGATTCATACTTAATTTCTTGAGCTAGTCTGGAAAAAAATGTTTCGGAAAATGTTTGATATTTTCCGACTAAATCTGAACTTTCAACAACGGTTTTCTGCACTTGTCGGCACAAAAAACAGAATTTTCTGTGTATATTTGAAAAAATCTTGACGTGTAACAATTTATTGCTGAAAAAGATTGGGGTTTTCGGGCTTTTAGACCGTCGTGAAAATTTGTTTATATACGTTTTACAAGCACGAGTGGCACCTCTGAAGATGCAATTTTGAGAGGTTCTCCGAGTAGATCAACTCGTTTTCCACGAGGGCCTAAAAGCTCGAAAAACTCATCAGTTTCAAGCAATTAAACCCAAACCTAAAGCTGTAAAAGCCTAACTGTTCTACTAATTTGTTGTTCGTTTATACCAGCATTTATTCATATTTATATGAAAATGATATATTAGGATTATGATGATAATTAAAATTATATTATTAGGATGTTTTGGTTTTTGAACCTGGCTTGCTTTGTCTTAACTGCTTACGTACCGAAACGTTTGTTATAAAAAAAGACATTCGAAATTTACATTTAATTTAACTGGCTACTCTGATATTTTTTAAAAATTCTGAAGATTTTCAAAGAAAACACTTCATTCGTATTATGTTAAATTATTTGCATTTTTTACTTTTCCCCGAAAATGTATTCCATTTGCTTATATTTCCCTTTATGTAATATTTAGAATATTTTCAGATAGACAAACGTTATTTACAAAAAAAAATTGCTCAAGCTCAAGAGGTTAACACCCGTATCTAGCAGTAATAACCACCACGAGATAATAATTTTTCGTGGATTGCAAAGACTACTTCTTATACTCGCCCCCGTCGGTGAAAACGAAAGCCGGTCCTTTGGAAAACATCCAGATAATCCAGCCGGATATTTAATGCATAAACTCACATGCGGTCTCTAAGCATTCAACCCATATTTGGCTTTAGCTTTACAAGCCTTTGTTTGCGTGCTCTTATTAGCTATGCCACTTTATTGCAAAATTCAACTATAGGCCCGAAAGCTGTCCAGTTAAATTCAGGCAATATGTGCTGTTTCAGGTGGTCGCACGGTCTTCTGTTCCACCAAGGAGCTGTAGACTGCGCTAGAGCAGCCCTTCTTCTGCCGCTCGGCACATCAATTCTACACTGCCAACCGGTCCACAAATGCTCACTGGTAGAAACAGCGTTCCTTCTACTGGTTACTGTAGCTACTGTAAATATGCTCACCACCGTATTGAATGATTCGCCCGTTTTCCCGGATGATGAAGATGCAGACAGCATGGAAGCGCCTCTGCTCATGGACTCACCGCAATGCGTTCTATTCGGGACTTCGATGATTTGGTTCGCATCCATCACAATCAATTTGGGACCGACGTTTCTTTCTGGTAATCAGCGTTGTTTTTTTTCACGTAAATGTTGCACTTAACAGTCGGATTTCTATTGCAGGAGCATTAGCAGCTCAAGGTGAAGCTGGTCACAAACACCCATCGTGTCCCTTGATCTACGGCCCGTTAAGACACTATATCTTAAACGCGCTTTGGATATTTGTGAATTTAGTGTGTGTATTCCTTACTCTGGTCCATTTGAGAAAACTGCACAGGGACTTAACGAAAGCCAATGTAGAGGCAGTTAGAGTAGCCGGTCTGATGACGACCTTAGTTAATGTCACCGGTGGGTCCAATCAGATGAATTCTATTAATCATAGGGTAAGTAGCCTCGCATGTTAAAGTACATAAATTAAAGTTAGCAAACAGTATTGTTGATTTGATGAACGGTGGGTCCTTGAGGATGGCAGGAATTMTSCAKRAACGACTTTATTCTACAGCGYAGATTCGAGGTTGCAATWAGTAGGAGTTSCCCAGAAAATTTAATGCTTTCCTRCATGGTGATTTTTAATTGGGGTCATTTGTAGAAAACATTTACATTTGAAGAAGCAAATTTACCATTTTGGAGTCTCTTTGAAGTTGCTTCAAATGTGGTAATAATGTTTTGATGGTAAAATGAACACGTATTAATTCGCTTCGTTCTGGGAGGTACTTCTGGAAGAAATTGTGCAAGTAATTTTTGACCATCCCGTATAGTAGATCTACTTAATACTAGAAACTTATATTTCTGTAGCCTGATAAAAAATATATGAAATAATCGGTTTTCTGGAAAAAACGAAAACAGCGTTCATCCGTATAATCGATAAAACCATTTCCGCACTTTTTTGCAAAACAAGGGTCATTAATTCGGATCGAGAAACCCAACAGAACGGGCTGAAAGTGAAAATATCAATTTTTTACAATTACGTACAGGGTGTGTCGAAAGCTTGTCGTCAATTGGTGTTTCGGCAACGATTCGTTTTGAATAAAATGGGGTTTTAACATTGAATTTGACCACTTAAAAATTTGCTGCAACTGGCTTTGTGTATTCTGATATTATTTGGGAATGTTGTATATTTAATCCTAATCACCGTTGAAACACTCTTTGATATTAACTGGAAAAATATGAGCTGATCTAAAAATTTCATCTTGCCTTATTTTTTCGGCAAAAATCGGAACAAAATTTCAAATTCGGGAATTTTCCTGGATAAATCCGAAATATATAATTTTTTTAAGGTACTTCGAACATTCCCGATAGATAGTCGTTGTTGCGTTTGAAATAATAATGAGAAAACAATTAAACTTCTCTCTTTTCCGAATGTCAAAGATGCATAAAGCGTGAAAATATGGCACCTACACATTGGAGATTTGGTAATTTATCGCCTAAGAACTGTAGTGTGATTTAGCGTAAAACAGCTTGTATTTTGGGTTTCCAAACATTCCCAATTAGATGAAAGGGATTTTTGGACTAAAAAACTCTTCATCCCCAATTAGATTCGAACACTTTACACCATCAATGTAGTTCGCTCCACATCCTATGTGAAAAGTTTAACTTTTTTTAATAAAAGGAAACACATGTGGTTGTGGCCCCTCAACAAAAATCAGGTCAATTGGAGCTTGATTCCAACTGGTTCACTTCGCAACTTGTGTAAAACTTCCTGGTTATGATACCCGATACGAAAATAGCAATGCCGTTCGTTCAAATTAGATCAAGCTCATAAAACCAAAGAAATTCCCCTCAAATCCAAAAAATCCTGGATATTTCGAAACGAATAAAAAATCCCAACAATATACGTGGCATGAAATATCCGTCGCAACATGTGATATTATGTAAAATACACATTTGGAGCTTGCATGCCATAAATCTAAAAGTTCAGACACACACGCAGGAATAACAAGTCATGTGCCTTGATTTAAGTTTGCCTGCTGACAAACATAATTACCTACGTTGCTTAGTTGTATAACTTTCTCTTAGCAGGAGTTATTTTCTGGAAAGTAATTCGCAAATGGATCTTCTACGCAACAGACCCTGTCTATAGTAATAACACGGGAGAACAGAACAATTCTCTAACAAAATTTGACATAAAACCGGCGGAAACGTTATCCGATATCGACCATCAATCAATCAACTGAAGATCGGATATTTCGTTACAAATTAATCTAGAAAAACAAATTTTTGACCCACTTTATGGTAGGTAATAAGCAATGCATTGAATCGTGCATATTTAAATAATGCCAATTAATGTGCTGGCGCTCATTAATCCCATATGAGCATTCATAGCATTAAACTTAGTTAAATAGTAAAGCTGCTTTCAAAACTTACCGATCAATTGAAACGCAAATATTTCAGTGGTTCGTGGAATTAACTGTGCAAATAATTCACATACCTGAAACAATAAACAATTTATTAAAAAATTAAATTTCTATAATTTGCATAATTTGACTGGGTATGATTCACATGTTATTATATATATTTTTAAATTATGTGATCAGGCTGATTATTTTAAGTTGCTTATTTAATTTAAATAAATCAATATTATAAGTATTGTGTAATAATAATAGGCCAAAAATTGATGCAAATAATGTGCATACCTGAAACAATAAACAATCTATTTAAATAAATTTCGATAATGTGCATAATTTGACTGGGTATGATTCACATGTTATTAAATATATTTTTTTAAATTATGCGATCAAGCTGATTTTTTGAAGTTGTCTATTTAATTTAAATAAATCAATATTATAAGTATTGTGTAATAATAATAGGCCAAAAATGGGTGCAAATAATGTACATACCTGAAACAATAAACAATATATTTAAAAAAATTTCGATAATGTGCATAATTTGACTGGGTATGATTTACATGTTATTATATATATTTTTAAAATTATGCTGATTTTTTGAAGTTGTTTATTTAATTTAAATAAATCAATATTATTATTATTGTGCAATAACAATGAACCAAAAAGTTCAAAACTACTAAAAAAATTAAACATGCTGAACTCAAGAAAAAAAAAAATATGTAAAACCAACATACGCTCTTAATATGATTAACAGTCTATTCGTAATTGCGCAAACTGGGAAAAAATGATAGTAGGAAACGAAAGAACGCAAAAGTATCAATAATGGCAACAAGAACATGAAAAAAGATCAAAATCTAAATAAGAGGTTTGACGGATTTGATTGCTGATTCAAAAAATTTTAAAAATTATTTACTACTGAAAAGTAATTTGTCACGTTTTATATTTTACAGTTTTCCAACGATGAATAAACAGAAATATAATAAAATTAAATCAACAAATAGTTAAAAAATATTGCTGGGTATAGTTTGTGGAATAGTGATGAATCATTAACAAAAACGCTATTAACACTGTCGGAAGAAGCTTATGTAAATAGGTTAACTTTTATTAATTAAGCGTCCCAATTCCTAAAACTCAACCCAACCAATCTATCAGCTCAAAAAATAAAAACCAAAGCAAAATAAATCCTGTATAGAAAATGCACCAAGGAAAATTTATATTTTTTATATTAAGTTAAGTGGGGCGCAAATTGCATGAATATAAAACTTTAATAAAACTTTCTAAAAGTATGTACTAAATATAATTATTTGAAGAGCCGCAAAGCGACAAAATGGTTCATGACAGCAAAGCGACAAAATGAATTTTTGTTTTCTAGAAAAATAATTCCCCGATTTCACTATCTACCCGATCAACATGTGAAATATGCAAAACAAATTATACTAAAACAGTTATTAAGCTGGGTTATTACTGAAAACATCATCGTTATTTATGCAGATAAAGTCAGGAGTTAGAAGTTAAAAAGGAAAACGCAAAAAATAATTGCATTAACTGGCTTATAGTAATTATGCCAGTTTGTCTGGCAATTTTAATTTCGTTCAAAAGCTCTGGAAACTTTCCAATTCAATTTCGACTGAAAGCCCCCAATTATAATCCCCTGCAATCATATTCGACCGTCTTAAAACAATAAGTTGAAATGGTATTTCCTCAATAGGTCGAGAAGCCCTTTGCTCTAGATAAATAACAACATTAGGCAAACTGTTTGTTCATCGTCGCCTTGCCATTCGGGGAAACATTTTAAAATCAGCTTAATTAGTGGCGTCTATTGAATCAGTTCCCGAATCCAATTTAACCCTCGACAAACCGGTAGCGGAATTTTGAACAAAAACTTAATTGCACTAAATTAGAATCTTAAGTGGCGAAAGGGATGCCATCGAATTGTCCCATGGTTCCTCTTCAAAGTCTCACATTTCAAGTTTTTTTTTGCAGTTGGGATGGAAAAACGTTACCAGTAAACAACATCAACGGGCTGCCCTTAACTTTTAAAATGGAGGTTAACATATTGTTTCCTCCTGCAAGAAAATTTACTGTTTTCCCTCGTGGGAGAAAGTTAGGGTAATGTTGCTTAATCATTCCACCCTACTCCGCGGCATAATAAATCGCTATGCGGAGGGACCTTAACTAATTGTTTTAAATCTTCGCGTTGGCAAATAAAAAATCGAAGTTGCGTAGCTAAATGGATCTTGAAGGTAGGTGCATTCTTATCACATATCTCTTTCCCCCATATTGATTAACCGGAAACATTTCTGACAAATATTAATGGTAGGGCTTCAGCCGGAATTGAGTGATGGGTTTTTTTGAGGAATTGCCAAAGTTTTATGTGAGCAGGCTTAAAATAGAGTCAGGGCATCAAAGGTTGAATATGGAGAAAGAACTACATTACAGCCCCTCTTTTACGTAATTAGGCTTTAGATCGGCGAGGGAATGGAACACAGCGGAAATGCACGCAAATTTCCTTTCATTCAAAGGAGTTTTTTCAGTCGAGTAATTTGCATCTTCTCTCTTGCACCCAGACTAACCAGCTCTGAAGATGCAGAGCACTGTGATTTCTTTAGCAAAACCCGAGTTCTCGGCAGCAAATTTCACTGAATGATGAACGAAAAGTGCTTCAATGTTTTAGCAACAACGGGTTTGGTTGTTTGCTGAAAACGTTGTGATCATATACATTATTTCGGGTAAATTATTTCCATATTTACTCGCCCTTTTCCTAAGCCTGCCGTAAAATATGACTTGAGATACCCGGTTGTTTTTCCGCGACAAGCAAACAATTCCCACTCTCCTCGCCTGAAAGTGTTTTCCGCATAGACGATGCCAAAATGCTTTCTCCCTTGATCAATATCGGGTAAAAATAAAGTCCACGACCCGTAAGATGTCAGTAAATAAAAATTCCCACACATCTAATAAATGAAGATTCGATTAGGTAGTAATAGCTGGACATTTGTATCCAGAAACACGAAAAAAACGACTGTTATGGAACAAACGACTATGTAATCCATCAAGTGAATGGCTAACGTCCATAGACCACAAGGTTGAAGCTGGAAAGTTTTCGTTTTTTCTTTTCGATCAAGTTTAGGATATTTAATCAGGCAACCGTTCAAAGCCTCAGTTTAAGAAGTTTAAAGCGTAATTTTACAGCAATTGTTGTTCTTTCTACACATTGAATTCATGAGGCAAAAATTGATGGTGAAAAATCCATTTCAGACCGTCGTCTAAGTTTCCCGAAAGTTTGGTCGTTGCAAATCGAGCTGGATAAAAGATTTATTAAACTCTCAGGGCGGCAAATATTAATAAATTGAAGACGTGAACTAATTTAATTCGATATTCGCCGCTTCTGCCTCAACAAGGAAACTCTGAAATTAAGTTAAAAGTTTCTGGCATATAACATTTCGCCATTATATAATTTTGCCGAATCCAAAGCGAAAGTAAATGGGTCAAACCAGTAAATAAACGAGTCAGATAAAGGCTTGAGAGAATTTAAACTAGCTTTCAGAATTTTTGCTGACGTTTCACAAGCACGAGTGGCTTGCGTCTTCAGAGGTGCTATTAATTAAAACAAACCAGTTTTACCACGAAAATTTTACTTGGTTGAGAAGACTCTTTGAAATTAGCACCGAATGCGTTTTTCTAACATAAAATTTCCAAATCTTCCGGAACTGATCAACTTTAGCAGTATAAAGAGTTTGTTCCTTTTTCTGAGCAGTTTTATGAACGATATTACTTATCCACAAGCGGGCACTTTTGGTGTTTTACAGGTTCACAATAAAACTTTTATTTCAATGTGGATTCTAAAAGTCTGAAATCCATAAAAGTTAATGCGGCCGGAATGAATCAGGCAAAATTAGCCAAAAAACATCAAAACTACCAGGAACACTAACTAGATAGTAACAAAGACCATACTAGTGGAAACGTGGAAATTTATTTAAAAATTTACAAAAAATAGAGATAAACCGAATGAAAAGGAGTTACAATACTGGAAAATAATAACCTGCAACGTTAGAACAAACGGGTCATAACAGGAATTAGAAGAATTTTGAAAAAATAGGCACATATTAAAAATGACAGTAACTAAAAAGAAATAAAAAGAACCATTCCAAAATAATGAAAAATCGTTAATATACGACTGTTAAAAATCTATACATACAGCGGATTTTTCTAACAAAGCTCAGTGTTATTTGCTGGCAATTTTCGGTTCTACCGCTCCTATAAATAATTGTTGATTTTCTCATTCGTAATTTAATTGTTTCAGACTAGTAACGGAGGCGTAGAAGAGCAAACAAGAATGCGGGACTATCTGCGAAAGATGGAACGAGATGGTGTACAAAGAGTGAAAATGTTCTTAGTGATAACTGCGGCTTACGTCCTATTCTGGGGCCCCCTGTTTCTGGTTACCCTCATTAACCATCCGATAGTTGGAGGCAACCCTTTAGGGCACGAGGTAAGTGCGTCTTACGTCTCAGGGAAATCTAGCAATGTGTAGTTTCCCGGAAAACTTCTCGGGCAAATATCAAAAGTTCCAGCAATTCTTCCACACAATCACTGAAATTGAGGAACCCTCATCCCCTACAATCTGATCAATCCGCTTCGAAACCTTGGAGACACTAAACTTGCGTTATAAACTTCGGCTTTGGTTACGGCAAACACAAGATAATATCAATTTAAAGTGCTGTTTGTGGTAGCGCGTATAAAGTTTCAAGCGCCGTTCTCTTCAATGACACATTTTCCAGCAGCAAAAGAGTTTTGCGGATATTTTTAGAAAATCGCTCACTTGTTTCAATCGGGATGATTTCATTTCGATTTTCACTCGTGTTTGATACGGATGATTTTATGCGAGTTGATAGCAACTTTAATCTTTCGAAGTGAATTTCAGACGATATAAAGAGAAGTGGTGTGAGATTCGGTTACTTTTCAATACTCGTAACGACTCGTTCCTTTCGGCTCCAGTACTTGTTACTTCAACTCCGTTATTCAAGTAATAATTTTTTTTTAACTTTGATCATTTTAAACTATTTCCGTTCCGTTTTTCGTGCAGTACAATTCTTTTTAATTCATATTTTGTTTTATAGTCTATTAGATGGTTAATTGCTTACCTAATTTTTCCCAGAAACAGAAAGTAAAGTAGAGTGCAGTTATTTCTATAGCTTGTAAAATGACAAACGTTTTTGTTTGTTGGGTCTTCAATTTGAAGATGCCTAAGCTAGGGAAGCCTATATTAAGTGCGATTAGGATGTTTTTAAACAAGTGGGTGAAGATTCAGCAAAGTGCAATTTTTGTTCCCAAAAACTGTCGTTTAAAGGCGGATCAACTTATAATTTAACTCGCCGCATTCGGGCAAAGCATTCCATCCATCAATCAGGAAAGTCAAATTATGCATTATCGATTTTTTTAAAAGAAGCCCTAAAGCCATCGAAAATTTTAGAAAAATACAAAAAATATATATTTAATAATGTAACGGAGGAAATGAGTAGAGAGAAAAGCAAATAGGGGCATCGAAAGTGAAAGTGAACGCACTAAAGAAGTTTGTCTTCGTTTTCTGTTCAAAGATGCAAATTTGCCAAATCCAGTTAAAATACAAACAAGATTTGAAAATATTGAGTGTTGCGGTGTAAACAGAATGTTTTTCGAATCAATATTTTTAGATCCACGATTTGGATATGAAAACAACAATCTAGAGAAAGAATTAGGGCATCAAGTAGCTATTAAATCAAGTTGCCAAAGTTATGGATGGATCTGGACGAGAATGTTGCAAAATTAATTTCAAGTAAAAACCCTCAAGAAGCAAGCATTATAGAAACCGATAAATATTTGGAGGAACCAATTTTAGATAGAACACTGGATCAATAAAATGGGGGAAAGCTCGAAACAATATTTCAATCTTTATACTGAAGATTTCTAGGCAAATGTTGTCAGTGGTTGCATCATCTGTTCCGCTTGAGCGTTAACCGAAAGAACAAATCGTTTGACGAGTAACAAAATAACTCAAATTTAATTCCTAAATGTTAAACTCAATATTTTCCATAGGTATTTACATGCATAATTTCCAGTTCAATTTTGAGTTTGTGTTTTGGTTTGGTGCTGTTTTTATAAATTTATTTTATGATGAGTTATTTTTATAAGTCATCGTTGGAAACAAACGGATAAGAGCGCACATAAATGATTCACATTACTTTACTTTACATCTGGGCTTTACCCACAAAAACTGAAATTTATAGATAAATATTATTAATTGCCTTACAGCCGCCCTCCTAGAGATTTTATGTTATGTTATGTTATTTTGTTAAGCTGATCAGTTTGATAAATCTTTGAGGCATACGGCAAATAAAAAAAAATCTTAAAAAACACGTGTTTCCGTATTAAATACAGCACAATAAACGAGACGCTCTTTGAACAAGTGAGTCTTTCGGATTGAATGACTCGAACACGAAGGGACACATCACTGATACACACGAAACATGAAATATAAATTACTTAAAAATTTCAAAACCCTGTTTCGATGAAACGCACTATCGATAGCGAATGAAACAAACCAAATCCGATAGAAATTTCAACGATATTTGAAGCATTATGATTTTGTATTTCAGATTACCCTTCACATATCTTACATTCATGCAATAGTGAACCCCACGCTATTTCTCGTGTTGCATCGGGGGCTGCGCAGGGCCGCCCTGGACGCCTGTTGCGGGTGGGTGGTAGAATGGTTGGGGCCGCCGCCCATACCAACGCCGCCCGATCCGCCCCGAAGGTTTATTATTCCCGAAATAGCCTGTTTAAAGCCGCCCATGCCCGCCCATCCCGACAGTGCAATGGTAATTAAATATTATATGTAAGTGGTGTAACATACGCGATGCATGTGTAATTTTGCTTTTGGTTTCTTATTATTATTATAAGTTGTTAATAATGTCGAAAGATTATCGAATGTTTCAAATAGATAGTCAGTCCTTTTGGTGCGCTCCAACACGCGGTTTGAAATCGTTCAAAACTGATCAGAAAACTTGTGTCTGTTCATACCAATGGACAACTTGCTATCAAACTGCTGTTGGACCGTACGTGACTGTGTTTTTCATATAAGTTTGATTATTGGTCAAACATCGAGAGTGACCTTTAAATTAATGCATTGTGATTTAAACAGTTGGCGAAAGTACTTTGAAAATGCAACTATTTTCGTTTATTTAGCTTCAAATCCTTTAGAGCGTATGTAGAGTAGTTCGCAACATTTTTGTGAATTTCGCGCAATTAATTTGAATGAGCAATTGCTAATAAATGTCTTCAACACTGGACGTTTTTAAGCTAATAATTTTTTAATAGACTTTTTGCACAAATTGACAAATTTGCACAAAAATTCCTAATCAAGGCATCAAATTGAGACACACGAGATATATAGTAAAAACATAGAATAGAAACCAAGCCATTGGCCTACTCCCTGTTTCGAGCAAATATTTTTTATTAATCAATTTGGTAAATTTTGTGCTAAAGACAACATTTTGGAAACAAATCTCTTATCAGGCCCAGAAATTGAAACTCACTCGGTACATAACAGCCATATTTTTCTAATAAATGTTGGCCCCTGATATCATCAGCATTCGTCGTTTTCTAGCAATTACTTTTTTAATATTGCCTGTCGAAATTTGTCTGCCGCTAAAAGACCCAATATTTGGAAGTTTGGAAAAAAATCCCTAATCAAGGTATCAAGTTGAGAAACACGCAAAATATAATGGAAACGTTTTTCTACCAAATCATCTGCGTTGCTTGCTTTGAGCCATTCTATTTTTTGCGCAATTAATTTTTATTAACCGACTTGCCAAATTTTAACCGACTAAATGACGGAAATATTAAAAATTTGCAAAAAAATTCCTGATCAGGCCCCGAAATTGAAACAATACAACATACAACAACATACAATGTATACGAAACATGAGTCAAGCCACTCATTTTTTGATACAGATTTGCGGATTTTGTTTGCCACTAAACGATCGTAACATTTAAAAATTTAGAAAAAATCCCAAACGAAAACATCAAATTGAAAAATACTGCGTATATAATGGACACTTTTCTCTACCAAATTATCTGCATTACTCACTTTGAGCTATTCTAGTTTTCGAGCAATTATTTTTTATTAACAGAGGTGCATGATTTTCTATGGCTAAAAGACAAAAAATATATTAAAAAATTTGCAAACGAAATCCTGATTATGAATAACGATATATATAATATATACGATATATAACGGGTACATTTTTCTAATAAATGCTGGCGCTTCATTCTTCAACTCTTGTCGTTTTTAAGCAATTATATTTTTTTTAAACAGACTCGAGTCGTAATTTGTTTGCCACTAAAAGACCGAAAATTTGGAAATTTGCAAAAAAATCAAGGTTTAAATTTGATAAATACTCGGTAAATAGTGTCCCTTCCAAATTCTTCCACTTTCGAGCAATAATTTTTTATTAGTCGAAGTCAGAATTGCATGTGGAAGACTACTGCGACCATTTTATAGCTTTTTAAAAATACATCAATTTTTGAAAAGTCTCTGACTCGCTAATCATCACTCCCAACGGGTCAAGCGAGCTCGACATGGAAAATCGCTCAATATAAATCGAATATAACACACAGTTGTGTCTCTCTTTAACCATGCACTAGACTTCATTCGGTCAGACTTTCATTATTTCCAATGTTTACGAAACAAATGGTTTTTTTCCGGTTCATAATCGATCAGAAAAAACGACAAGAATACACCAATAAAACTACAGAATAAAAGTTAATTCTGGCAAATAGCTCCCCGAGAGAAATAAAAACACTAAAGAAGAAAAGGTAAGTGTATAACAAGCCCCAAGTATCCTTGAAGCGTACTCAGGATTATGAAAAATGAACAGGCTATTTCCCACATTTCCCGAGAGAAAATTAGACTCTGTTTACCCATATACCTTGCTGAATTTTAATCTGCTATGTCTAAAGAATGTTTTACTTTTCTAAGTTGGTGATTTAGTCATCTCGAGAGCTCCCCATTTGCCTCCTGCCATAATTTATGAACAGCAAACGCGATACGTAACGAACGTGTTTGAAATTCTGATCCCTTTACGAACCCCATTTGCCCTCTTTAGTGATATGAAAATTTAAACTATGTGGGCCTTTCTCCTTTAAATCGCACAAGAAAGGCATTTTATAGATACTCGACGCCTCTCTCCACCTACTTCATGTGGATGCTTTTAAAGCGGACATATTTGGTGCTTCATGTTGCGCAACTGTTCGAAGGAAAAGGAGGCAAAAAAGTGAAATAATTCGAATTCCTAATACGACTAGAGGGCCTTTGAGGACGAACTTTAAGCGGTTTATAACGGCGTAATAATAAAAAGGCCGTTTACTTAGAAAAATGTGCAAACCCCAATTCAAGCTGGTTTCTGTCGTTACAGGGAAACACCGATTTGAGTCTTTGGTCTCCAGATAGCACTACAGACCTGGTGCTGCCTCTGGACCCTTTGAATAGAGGAATTAAAATTCCCCGTTTTTGCAGTCCCGAAATAGATCGTTCGCCAACCGCAAGCGAAGAACAAGAACAATTAGATTGGGATCGATCCACGAAAATTTAGCCACGCACAAAAATTTAAATACTCTCCTAACTACTAACGAGCACTACTAATATACAGGGTGTAATAAACCAAAGATTTCTATTTATTGCCTGTTAAAGCCCCGATAAATGAGCGAATAAATTCGCCAGTAAGCAGTAGACATTAGGGTTCAAAAACGATAAGCTATTTACGATCGTAAAAATAGCGAAATCGCTCTATTTTATTGCATTGTAAATCTAGACTCGTTAATAATGTAAGCCGCATCGGCAACCGTTTACTTTCGATCGTAGCAATATTTAACGTCCAAATAAAGTACACGTTCTGAATTTTTATTATTCACGAAACTGGTGTATGTATTTTATCATTTTCCTATCTAGTTGCTGTTTTGCGCGAAAACCACCCAGTATATTAGGAATGCGAAATATAAATGTGCGCTTGTATAGAATTTCGAACTCAATGTTGAACCAGTAGATTTTGTTAGTCGTAATATTAACTTCTTTGGGAACGGTCTCACTAGTTGTTAACGACGTTTGAAACGAACTGAATACTTATGATATTAGAGAAATAAATGGATTTAAGTAGATAAGAGGACTATTTTAAAAATCAAACATTCATTAACTTTAATGATTAAGTATTAGACAAAGGAATTGACTAAAAGAGTAAATGTACATAGAAATATATCACTAATTAGATAGAGTAGTAACAAAACTATTTTTTTTCGCTATAAATGATCGGAATCAGCGCCGGTAACGTCTGTGATTTACATCCACCCGAAGATCTGTTAAAACCCTTATTTTCAATTGAATTAATAACAGAACCAATGTAAACATGAACAACTTTGGAAAAGTTTTCATTAATAGAATCTTTATCAGTGTTCTCCACTATTAACAGCGTGTTTTAAGTTAATTACTTAATGAGTGAAGACCATTTTCGTCTATACAGACTAGACTGCAGACCCTTCAGGTACGACAGTCGAAGTCAAAAACTGAGTTTTTCACGCAAACCGCCAATTTAAAAGGTTTCCTTAAAACAAATCATTTCGAAATTACAACACATTCCGCATGTTTTCTTGCCGTTTTGTAACCCGAAATAAAATATGTAAAATAAAACATAATTTGGCTTTAAAGGCAAAGTAACGTTTTGGTTGTGATATCCTGAATGAAACTGGAAATCGATTTTAATAGCGACAAAAACCAATTACAAATGATGTAAAATTGTAAATAAAATGTAAAAAGATATAAAAACTATTATGATTATATACTCATGTCTAGTCCACAAAGTCAATTCTATTGAAGAAATATTATTCTGACTAATCTTTATGAACATGCATTCTAGCCCAAAAAAATAAGGACAATCTCAAAACAATGACGTAAAATATACAGTTGTTGCCAGTTCAAAAACTGGTTTATTGTTAAACATAAAAAACAAACTATTCTTTCTGCATGGTTATACTTTACTTATATTTTTTCGAGAAACCGCGTATGCCACGGAAAATAATTAAGATCTAATGGTTTTGTTAACGTTTTAGCCCATACAGAGGTTTTCATAAAATCAGTAACAAAAAATCTTTCGATACAGCTGCAACTTAAGAAAACATATTGTATATACAAGATAGTCCAATTTTAATGCGCGAAACTTTACGGGTATTTTCGGACCATCCTGTATAAACTTTTGATAATCAGCATGATTGGACAGAATAATAGCCAGCTGTTGGTTTAATAATAATGAGAGATATTTTAACTAAAGTTATGTAATGCGATAATCCGGGCTGAGAATCCGTAGGACCAACTAAGAATTCACCACAAAAAAGTGCAATGATGTAATGCAATCGTTATCTAATCCTCGCATATCAATAAATACGGTTGTTTGTAGTAAGAAATGGAATTTGAAATGCATTGCCATTTTAGTCAACCACAAACAAGCGAGAAAATATTCTCAGCCCCGAGCATCCGATAGACTCTTATCATTTTGAAACATTAATAGGATTAATAAACTATTGTAAAACGTTGGAAGAAATATATTATGTTGATAAAAAAATCGAACTTTTAAATACCGCAAAGTTGCAATAAAAATTACCACTCACTCACCTAGAAGCATTAAGGACATTTGCGAAAACATGCAAAAAAGCTTAAAAATATGTCTAATGACCTGTTCAAATCCCCTAGTTCTTGCATGAAAGGACCGGAAAATTAGTTTCTGACCCGGTTAAAGTCAATAGCCGGGATTGATTAAAGATTAACTTACCTGCTCAAAACCGCCTAAAATGTCCGTTGTATCCATCGCTGAAGTCACCGGCAAAGTTTTCAAAGTTTTTCCGGCAAGATTAGCCAAAGTTTTAACCACGCTGCTTTTGCCAACGCCCGAGTTACCGACCTGAAGTTAAAAAAAAAACCTTAACCACTATTAAAGATTGAGGAAAGTTTTCCAGCCAACTTTCCAAACCCGAAATTGCCATTTATTGGATATTAAAGTTTGGTAATATGTTTTTGTTTGAAATGATTTTTTTCATATTTCAAAATGTGCTTACCAATATTGCCATCCAGTTTTGGTTGACGCAGTAGCTTAAGCTCCGTAAAGTACTCAGCTGTTCTCGCAGAATTAATTGACCCTGGTTTTGAGACAAATCGTGGTTTTTCAGATGGTCCTGCTCCCTTTTCAGCTCCACATCGCCAAAATGAACTGTCTCTTCCTCAATATAACTCATCGGCTTTGATCCCTTGATAGAGCGGCCGAAGACTTCTTGGAAGATGCGCTCCACTTGAGCCTTATCAACAACACTTCGCATTCGATCCACATAGATTAACTGAACTGTGCTTTCCGGACTTATCGCTCGATCCTCACAAGGATTGTGATCAAAGTGGTAAAGAGTCGCTTGGCACCAACGCGTCAAATCACGCAGATTACACTCCCACGGACCACCCTTATTGCCAAACAAATGCTGGTCAAGTTCGCCAGCCAATATATAGTTAAATTCGATCATATTCTTGATTGTTTCGTTGGCAATGTTTGGGAATTGGTTGCCCAGAATCACTTCCATGTCTTCTGGAGCGAATGGACTCACGTAGACTTGAATGAATCGATTAAGGAACGACTTTGGAAGACCACGACGGGACCCTCCTTGTTTCATGGGATTTTGGCAGGCGAAAAATCTAGTACCTGAAACAATAACAAGAATTAGAGATTTCTTAAATTTTACCTAAAAATGTTCACCGAAATCAAATAATTAACTTAAAAAAAACTGAATCAACGGTTTTAGCCTGTTATACTTAGTGGCATACTCAGAATGTTTTCTTCGTTTTGCATGTTGGAGAAAATTTGGATTTTCGTTAATAATTGATCTGAGTTTTGAAAAAATCATCACCGGCTTTTCCTGGATTTGATTGCAAAAAAATCTATGTAAATTGGGCAAAATTCTGTGTTTGAACCAATTAATTTTGTTAACAAAAAGCAAAAAACAAGCTTTATTATGCTTGCAAAAAAACATTCTTATAAGACAAGATACGCTCTTATTGCCGAGACGGGTACACATATACTATACTATATTGGGTTTTTGTACCTCAAATTTCAAACTAATGTAGGAAATAATGAAAAACGCACTCTTCCTTGCAAATCATTAGCAGTGAAGCGCGAAAAAAAACTCACCAGTTTTTACATGAAACGTTTTCCCCAATTCTGGAATGAAAATTTCTCCTCTATGGTCCAAACAAGCGTTCAGCCCTTCCAGAACCGACTGCGAGGCAAGATTTAGTTCGTCCAGCAAAATCCAGCTGCCTTCTTTGAGGGCTTGGAGAAGTGGACCGTCTTTCCAGGAAAATTGACCTCCAGTGCCACCCTCAACTGGAAGATCGGCTCCGAATAAGTCAGAGATATCCTAAAATAAATTGAAAAATTGCTTTTGACCCTGTTGTGTGGAACTGATAACCGAGTTTATTGTGATTTTTCTCTTAATTATTTGAAAAATACGGCAAAAATGGGTCACTGTTCACAGTCGATGGGTGAACATGGTCAAGGTTTTTTAAAGTGTTTCTTGATGATGAGCTAAAAATATCAGACGCCTGACAAGGCGCATTTCTACCCTAATTTTCTGGTCCCAAAATACTTTTATTTCATTTTACAATCTCTTCGACTTGAATTTGCCACGGAAAATTTATAAACATTTTCAAATGCAAATTACAAAACTACTCACAGTTTGGTCAGATAAATTTACACGGAAAATCCGGTGCCCTGAACACTTAGCAAGGGCTGTAACCAGACTAGTCTTTCCAACTCCTGGACTTCCCTCCAGCAAAATAGCCTTATTCAACTGCATCCCTCTTAACAGATTTAACGTGTTCGCTACTGTGGTCGGAGCCTCGAATGAAAACATGTCTTCTACAAGTGGTTCTTCGCCCAAAGCGATAAAGAAGGGCGTAATACCGAACTGGGAATTGTTGGAAATAACTTTGCTTGATCCGGATTCTAATTCCGGTACGTTTTCAGCTACTTGAGCATTGAGCATTTTTTCGCAAGCGTACTTAAAGGCTCTCAAAGAGGATGTTCTGAAATAAAGTGACTGTGAAAAGATTATGTTGAATTATTACAAACAATATCGTACTTTTCAGTGCTTGTAGCACCCGATCCCATGCTGTCCAAGAATACCAAGCGGGCACCATGTATGTAGGCTTCATATGGAGTCATTTGCGCAGAACATTGATTTACAAAATTGACCCACGTTAAAATGTCTCGTATGCTAATGGTATATCTGAAAGAATCGTTTAAACAGGTCAAGAAAAAATTCGACTACTCCGCTGAAGATAACACCTTTTACCAATCTCCGTGCTCCTGAACCATTCAATGAAATCCATCATTTTTGAACCAAAATCGCACTCAGAACTAATGGTTAAATTCCTGTTGATAATCAGTATCAGATCTCCTCTGTCTGTACAAGAATCACACCAGATCTCCGTGAAGCGATTTCGTAAGGCCGGAGATAATTCCTTTTTGCCAAAATCACCGCCTGGATTCATGGTGCCGATAAACACAAAATCTGCATGAGCTACAACTGTTTCGGAATTATTGGGATTGTTCAAGTCAATGGCTTTTTCAGCCAAGAGTAAAGTCCTTTCTGGTTCTAAAAATAATATCAGTGATTAATTTGTAAATTGAGGATAGTTTGAGATTCTTGCGTACCCAGTAGCGAATTGAGCCTTTCCAAAACACTATCATCAGCCAGTGATATTTCATCAGCCAGAAAAACGTTTCCCTTCAGCATGGCGACTAATAGCAGCCCGTCTACCCATTCAAACAGTGCCTTTTTCTGCAAATAACAATCGTTAAAAATTTCAAGACAATTGATGATTAAGAATTATGTTGCTGTACATCTGAATGCTCTCTAACTGGTCTCAAGCCTCCAATAAAATCACTGCTTTCGGTATGCATGTGGCAATTAACAGCGGCTAATTCCTGTCCGTTGTTTTCTGCAATGAGCTGACAAATCGTGGTTTTTCCACCGCCAGTTTCACCAACCAGCAAAACCGGCTCTTTGAACTCTAAAGCCTTCGCAACTAGAACTGCTAACTTTCGCATATTGAATGTCCAAACAATGTTGGGATATTTCGAACTATTTTCCTCCAGTTTTTGCAGAATGTGCTTTGTAACAGGGGATGTTTTCTCATGTACTACAAACAAACGTAACGTAAAATTGGCTATTGACTGCGAAAAAATAAAGCTACCCTTACAGGAAAACAGATTATTCAAGCAGACTTCTCTTTGCCAGTGTTTCTGTAAAGCTTCACAAATCTCCTTTCTTTCATCCTCTTTTCTCACTTTTCCAGCTAGCACCAAATAGCCTTCATCGACCAAATGCTGATTCCAATCGTGTAGATTTGACGATATCTGGGCAAGCCGATATCTATCGCCCCATCTGAATAGGTCTCTTAACGTTATAAAGCCTTGTTTGCCAGCAAAAGCAGCTGACCCTCGTCTACGAAGCTTTATTAGCAAAAAAAAATGTTGTTATAATGAGAAAACCTTGAGAATTAAACAAAATGTTTGAGAATTGAAATGAAAAATTGTTCTACGTTCGGTATTATGAATGAATAGCAAGAAATACTCATTGCATTACACAAAAATATATACATTTGTAACACGTCGTGTATGAATATTTGCGCTTTCCCTTATGTAAAATGTATTCTCTTACTTGCAGTTCAGTCATCACTTTGATCATTCGTTGCGCATAACTCGGTGGCATAACGCATCGGTTGTGCAAAATGGTCTCTAGCTCATCAGCAGGAATTTCGTTGAAATGCAGTTCGACAAATCGGTTTCTAAAAGCTCTGGATAACATTTTGCGACCCCCGTAAGCACCGGGGGGATTCTGGGTTGCAAACAGCATAAAATTAGGGTCAGCCGTTACAGTTTCCTGTGTCTCTGGTATAAACAACTCCCTGTTGTCATCCAGAACTCGATTTAGGGCTTCCAAAACCTCGGTAGGAGCCAAATTTAACTCATCCAGGATTATCCAATGTCCCTTTCGCATTGCCTCAACCAAAACTCCTTCGCGGAACACTAATTTCCCATAGGCATCGGCCACATATGAACCAATGTATTCTTGGAGGTCTGTATGTTCATGATTATTGATCCTGACACATTTGTTGCCGCTTGATTTGGCTAGGTAGGTGATAAGACTGGTTTTGCCTACCGATGTATCCCCCTAAACACGGATTTTGTTAGTACGAATCAACAAGGGGCAAGAGGTTTCTTACCTGTAATAACACTGGCAATTTGCCAATAGATACAACTCTAACAAGATCTTTCAAATTTTTCCTCACAGACTTGGTTAAAATGTAGTTTTCGGGACTTTGCGGCTCCAAAGAACCTTTCTTTATCCAATAGTCTTCAAATTGAAGAAAACTGCAGTCAGCTTCTTTCGGTTCCAAAATTGGCTGATTGAGAACAGATTTGAGCTGCTGTTTCTCAGTGCTAACTATATATCTGAAAAACGATTTGGTAAAATGAGTACATTCATGGCAAAGCCAAAAACTTACGTGGTGATTAAATCTTGGACTGCTATATACGAATCAGCGTCCAGCTGGGTCAAAAAACTCAGACAAAAAGCTTCGTACAAACTCCTCTTCATATTCCCGCAGGGGTTTTTAGAGGCAATCATCAAAGCTCGGCATAGAGAGCGCAGGGAAAAGTGTGGCTTATGACCCATCCCATCACTTAGCGACAACACCATTTCAGCTCTAACTTTCAAATAAAAATCCACGATCCTGGAAACAACCGTCTCATTTAAGCAGGCGGCTTGTAGATAACTGTTAACCAGGAGTATTAAATCGGACTTTTCCGTTAGTTCTTGGACGAAAAATTCGGTAAACCGGTTTCGAAGGCCTACGGGAAGGTCTTTTTTCCCAACATTTGTAGCAGGATTCATGCAGGCAAACAGTGTAAAGTTTTGGTGTCGCTTTACTGGCTTTTTGTCTCCCCGCTCTAGCAGGCACAACGAACCGGATGAATCTTCCAATAACCCTAGACGAAAAATATTCAATAAAACAGTCGAACTTTGCAGTTAAAACCCAATTACCTGACAAACACTCCAATGTTTCAGCATTCGCAAGATTGATTTCATCCAAAAGCACCCAAGATCCTTCCTGAACCGCTTTCACTAAACTGCCTTCGATAAACGCGAAGAAAAGAGCGTTACTATGCTTCATTTGTGCCTCCACTTTTCTCAGCTTCTCACTGATGGTTTGCCATTTTACAAAGAGGCACTCGTCCCGTTGTTTCTTGATTGCCTCAGAAGCCTCTTCCAGTGAGCCAGTTATCCGTTTCAGAGCTGCTGCGGTACTCTTTTTCATGAAAGAAACCAAGTAGGAATATTTTTGTTTGTTGAAGGCGAAAGCCACCTTTTTGAGGAACTCTTTGTTTGCTTCTGTGTCGAAGAATTCTCTAAATGCTGCTTCAAAATCCCTTCTCAAGGGACCGAGAATTATCTTCAAATCAATTGGTTTAAAGCCTCCCAGTAGATCTGCAGAATCCGATTGCTGGTTCATATTGATCACAATCAGTTTCTTTCCTAAAGTGCGAGCCAAATACTGTATGGAGGACGTTTTTCCGGTGCCTGTTTCGCCAACTAGCAAAACTGGTTCTTTTAGCATCACGCAACACATAATGCGCTCCAATAAAACAGCCGCCGGTCTGGTAAAGCAAAACTGGGCCTGTTTGCTGTACGTGGAGTGTTCTCTAGCCAAAGTCGCGCGTCCTGAGACAAAGCTGTGAGTATTAAGCCTCACAGTGGGTTTGTAGTTTTTGAAGAAATATTCTGCCTTATGGATAATTATTCCCAAATGAGAACTGATGTTTTTGGCTAAATTAAGGGAATCTTCCACATCAGGCAGCGAGCAGCAGAACACATCAATTGCATCCTGCAAAATCTTAAGGGCACTTTCTTGACTTTTTACATCGTAATCTATCGCCGCTCTTGAGCACCATTTGAAAAAGTCTCTCGTCGATATCAATCTGCCGCGCTTATGGGGTGATAAAATTTCGTCACTGTTTGCATTGGAAAAAAGCTGAAACACTTTCACTAGCCTTTCAGCCACTGTATCAAATTGGGCATATTTTCGATGAAGAATATTCTTCAACTCAGCGCCGGTTAAGGGATCGATAGTAATTTTCAGAAGTTGCTTATCTAATAACTGCATAGCGTTTGAGTAACGTTTCTGATGTTGTCCAGTGACTGTGGTGGTTACTCTGCAAAAAAACATTTAATATTGTCTGAAGACTTACTTATAATATAACGCGGTAGGCTGGATAAAATATTTCTATTTCCGTAGAAAATGTGCCTTTCGTTGCCTTTTTCTAGTTATTTTTAGTAATATTGTGCACTTCGCTTATTAGCAGGTTTTCTAGTTTATTCAGCAAGTTTTGTCCAAAACGGCTAGACACAAACAATCGCAATAAAATAGAAATTTTTTTAAGTTTAAAATTCCAAACGTCCGTGTTTAGATTCGTCATCAACAAAAATATCCGTTACAAAACCCCATTTGTTATTGAAAATGTTTAAAATACACAGAAATGCAAAATAGTACCGGTGCATGCAAGGGCATCAGTTCTAAAAGAATTTACCTTTGCGTTAAGAACAGTTGAAACCCTGGTGGAACTAGAACCAAATCCCTGTAACCCGGTACAGTTAGTGCTTTGTTTTCCAACAAACTCGCCAAAACAGACGCTATATCCATACTAGACAAGTCGATGTCTTCCAAAAGCAACCAGCTTCCTTGAAGAACCGCCTACAGATGAAAAAAATACATATAACATTCCATGCCTTCATTAATCAAGAATTAATCCAACCTGCGTTAACACTCCAGGTTGCCAAATGAATTCCCCAGGAGTATCGGTGCACCTGTAGGTCCCCAGTAGCATTTTGCTGTCTGTTTGATCTCCCAGTTGAACTTTGATGAAATTTTCTCCCAGTTGTCGACCAGTACAAGCCGCTAGATGTTCCACTAATCCAGTTTTGCCACAACCAACGGGGCCTTGAAGACACAAAGCCCTGCCTGAAGAAAGGCCAAGGGCGATTTTTCGCAAATTGTTAAAAGTTGAAGGAACTTCAAATAATAGCATCTTTTTGGGGCCATCCAGGGATGGAATATAGATGCCTGCTATTTTCTCAACTCCACCAATGGTTTTAGTTTTGAAGGGAATGGGAGGCTTCTGGTCCAAGGAATGTGAGTCCTGTGGGTGTCTAGTAAAACTCGAGTCCCTATCAAATTCTATGCTGAGCCTTAATATGTCCTCCTGGCTTAGCCTTTGGGCTAGCAAAGCTTTTAAGTCTGATTCCTTTAGGTTTAACACAATTCCAATGATATGACAAGACAGCCTATTGTAATGGAGTATCTATTAGTGAATGTAGGTTTGAAAACTATTCCGAAGCTTACCAAACAACGTGGCTGTCGCTGGATATAGAGTAGCTTTTGATGAAACCACTCCACTTCCATTTCTGCTTGTAAAACTTCGGATCACTCAGTAGGAGAAAGTAGCAAGCTTCAACAACATCTACGTCTCGGACGAACACGTTTTCAGCAACAGCAAATTTACTTCTCTTCGACTTAAAGGTGGTTGTGCTGGATTCTTCGAATGGCGATGAGTGTAATTCGAAATACTTTAAAGCAAAGCTGAAACATACATAGAAGTTAAAGCTACACAGAGTACTTGGTACTTAAATCATACCTTTTCAGGTCTGCCCTGGCTTTAACTGACTTTGACAGCAGAATGCAATTAACTATATGCCTTGGCTGGTTAAAGGGGTATTCGTTAGTGAAGGTTATTGCTGTTGAAAGCAACTTGGGGAATTCGTTGGCAAAATGCTCCAAAATCGACTCAAAGTGTTGGGGATGAATTAGAACCTCGTTGGCAATAAAATTCAGCAAACACTTAATCTTTTCTGATGCCTTCCAACTTTTCTTTGCTTCCACTACCTGAAAACAAAATTATAGAAAAACGTGCAACTTCAAGTCCTGCTATTTACCTTAAAAAATTGTCCGAATTTCTCGTTCATTGTACTGAACTCCTGCAGTTTGTGCTGCATTTTGGCAAGATCTTCTATTTTTAGAAAATAAGTTAGAAATACACATACGGTCGCAAGACTTTAATGTTTTCAAACATGCACTTTTTGAATTTAGGTTCAAATGTGGTGCTATAACCCAAAAATACAAGAGGTATAACCTGAAAAATCTTCTTTCACGAAGCCATCTATCTCCATTAATTTGTGATTATAATCAACGTTGCCAGGTCAAGAACTATGGAAGCGGTTAAATAGAAGTAAACAACGGTATACTTAAAAATGAAACAGTAGATAATTTAACGTTTGTAAATATACTTTTGCGAAAAGACGCTTTTGAACAAAATGTTTTATATTAATACCTAATTTATTTGAAATAAAAAGGAAAATAATTATTCCTTTGAACATAAGTTTTACCTGACATAAAGATGGTCATATTTTTTTAAATATATCCTATCTTTATTAAAGAAAACCGCGCACTCTTATTGGACTGGAAAATTACCTAAAATGTATTGGGAATTAATTTCAACATTTTTACCGAGACGATCAAAAAAACATCACTACTCACTGACGGATAAATTATAACAAGTTTCACGTTGAGAAGAAACGTGCTTTGCAAGTAAAATTCATATAGGTTATGTTAACTTTTTTTTGTGTTTGAAACATTTAATCCGAAAAGACTAAAATACTTAAAATACTGTAAGTATGGCTGTAGATAAATCGCAGTCTCATAGGGCTGGTGTCTTTAAACAGACGAATAAAGAGCATAAGCATGGAAAGCACAGGTCAAAAGGGGCTCTAGATGACGCTGCTAAAGGTAGGTCCATCGTTAAGCTCTTTAACATTAAACTGATTGAAGCTATTGCGATTAGGAAAAGTGTCTGTAAAAAACGCAGTCAGAAGGCAAAAAGGCGACCTTACTAGAGACCAGCGGCGTAACCAATCTGCCCAAATACGGCAAAAGAAGCGCGAAGAAATACTAGCAAAAAAACGTGCTCTGGGAGGATATGAGGCATCGCCATTTCTTATCGCTGTTTTACCATTGAATAGGGAATTCGATCCTACTACGGCTATAACAATCCTGTGTCAATGCGATGAAGGTGCCATTATAAGAAAAACATCAACTGGAGTAACCCACATTTGGTATGCAATAGGAACTCATTCGTCGATTAACTTTCACACGTAGTTATTTTTCAGCCTACCACGGTTTAAGAAGAGATTTTCTTTCGTTGTTCCAGCTAATGACAATGAACTTGATGTTATTGATACTTTGAAAGTAGCTGATCAAGTTTTATTCTTACTATCTGCCATCAATGGAACGGAATTTATTGAGCAAATTGTCGATCAATGGGGCAAGAAGATACTCAAATCCGGCTTGGCACAAGTACGCAAATCTTCAAATTCAAATTAGTATCAACAGGTTGATTTTTTGCTTTTTCTAGGGCTTGCCAACGCCAATTGTAGCTCTCGCAGACCTTGATAGTGTAGCTCCAAAAAAACGAGCAGACTTCAAACTAGGTGTACAAAAAATGGTCACCAGCTGGCTGCCTAAGGAGAAACTAATGGTTTTGGATCGGAACTGCGATGGCATAAATATTTTGCGCAGACTTGGTGACCAAAAGAGGAAAACTATTTTATATAGAGACCACAGGCCTTATGTGTTAGGGGAAGAGCTTGAATACATACAAGACGATCAAGGTATCTCAATCTCCCATTCAAGTTTCGTTCATCCACTACTTGGACTTGTTGCAATCTAGGTTCAATGGGCACTTTAAAAGTCACAGGATATTTGAAAGGGGCGACGTTATCTGTGAATCAATTAGTTCACATTCCTGGTTTAGGAGACTTCCAATTGGCTCAAGTAGATGCAGTTACCGATCCGAATAACCTGGAAAAACACAAGTACAGTTGCTTTCATTTAACTAAGTATGTTTACTTACTGTGAGAAACATTCCAGGTGTAGAGATGCGAATGGTGCGGAAATTATAAAAGTCCACGTTCTAGAGGTGTGCGATCCTACTAAGCAGGAGTCATTGGACTTATACATGTCCGATGCTATGGATGTGGACAATGATATGCTGCCTAGCGAATTGCACGTTGATACGGCCGATCAGAACGCGAAGGTAAATTGTAAGCCTTAGTTAACACTTAGACAACTTAACTTAACAGTTAACACTAGACTGAAGAACTTGGGGAAAATTTGGGAATGTGCACTTGAAGTGCCAGTGTGGTGGAGCAAAACATGCTCTTTCCACCCTCTTGGTGCACATTTGCGTGACTTCTAGTTGGAGCACTATGAATTTTTAAGTTCAACCATGTTTTTCAAACCAGAAAAATTCACCATTCAAATTTTTTTCTTGTTAGGCAGAGACCTCCAAACCGAAACCCGAAGGATGGTCAGACTATCAAGCTGCTTGGATTCCAGATGACGACACCGAGTTTCAACAAGATGGAATCAGCGAAAGCGATACTGAAAGTGAAGGTGAAATGATGGATGCTAGATCAGAAGATCGATCTTCCTGTGCAGATGAAGATAGTGACGGTGATTCGCCCACAGGGTCCGGTAGGTAGCATCTTTTAAATTGGTCGAAAAACTCACCAGTTGATTACTCTTCATTGATCTATCTGGTTTAGCTCGAAAATAATTGAAATAAAATAAAAAAACAATTGTATTGCTTCATTTTAGAAATAGATGTGAACGATGATAAATACGATAACGGTATGGACCTGAACATGGAACAACAAGATTTGGAGAAATTGAAAGCCGCAAAAGCTGATCTTATATTTCCCGACGAGATTGATACACCACACGGTGTGCTAGCCAGAGATAGGTTCCGAAAATACCGGGCATTGGAGAGCTTTAGGTATGGTGCAATGGTAGACGTTGAAACAAACTTGTATTGATTGCGAAAAATTGCAGATCGTCGCCTTGGGATCCCCTAGAAAACTTGCCAAATGATTATTCCAGGATTTGTCAGTTTAAAAATTTTGCGCACGCAAAGAAGAGTGTTTTTAAAGAAGATGAAAAAAAACCTGGGGCTATGGTGAGTGTTTATTTTTCAGTTTTTCACTATTGAAATTTATAAACAATTGCAGCCTGGTTTGTACTTAACAGTGCACGTGAAAAATGTATCCCAACTGATGTGGTCTGCTTTTGAGAAAACCCGCTCTCCAGTAATTTTATCAGGACTATTTCCTCACGAGCACAAAATGTCTATCTGTAATGTAGTTTTAAGGCGAACACCAAACTATGGAGGCGCAATAAAGTCAAAGGATAGACTAATTTTCCAGTGTGGTTTTAGACGGTTTATGGTTAATCCGATATTTAGCCAACACACAAATGGAACAAAACACAAGGTAATTCCATTCGGTTGTAATTAAACCTTTGCTTATTCTTCGATTTTAGTTTGAGCGTTATTTCCAAATCGACGAAACTACTGTGGCCACATTCTATGCCCCCGTCCAGTTTCCACCGGCACCAGTATTATGCTACAAGGAAGTTTTGGGAACTCTGGTTTTAGTGGCCACAGGTAGTTTATTGTCTTGCGATTCCACTAGATTGATCATTAAACGAACCGTTTTATCAGGTACGATTTTGGTGAAAAGTCTGATTTATTTACATTAACGTACATTGTTTTCTTTAGGCCATCCGTTTAAAATTTTCAAGAAATCAGCCATCATTCGGTTCATGTTCTTCGACAGGCAAGATATTATGCACTTTAAACCCTGTAGACTTGTAACCAAGATGGGACGCAGGGGACACATTATGGAACCTTTAGGTAAGTTTTTTTTTATTTGGAACCGATAAAAAAGTTTCATATCCAAAAAAATATTTTATTTCAACAATGTTTTAAAACGACCTTTTGCTTTATCAATTACTTCATGTCAATATTTCCCGTGATGTGGATTAATACTTTTTTAAAAAGTTTTATGAACATTAGCAAATAAAACGTTTTCTATTCTATGTTGACTGGAATTCATAAACTCAATGTAATTTCGAATGTATAATTATTTAGGAACTCATGGCCATATGAAATGTATATTCGATGGGCAGCTAAAGTCACAAGATACCGTATTACTGAATCTTTACAAGCGCGTTTTTCCTAAATGGACGTATGAAGACCTGATAGTGACCTGTGAGAACCAACCGATGAATATGGAGACTTCATGATTTAGAACAAAAATCAGTACGTATATAAATACGTATTACGTGAGAAAATATGGATTACCTTCCATATTTTCTCGATTGGTTGTTGTAAGTGTATGTAATTAGCATTTATTTGTAAACATAAATAGATAATTAAATTTATCATCTTTTTACAATAGAACTTTGGTACTATGACTTATATTAGTAAGGATTGTACAAAAAAGTCGACTCTATTAAAGGCAAACAATTTTTAATTAATAAAAATACATTTGATGGTAAAAAACATTAAATGGATTTATTTATAATTAAAATACACCTAAAATAGCATTTAATATCGAACAAAGCCGCTAGGGTTGTTAGGAGAACAAAGAGTATTTACAACAGACTACACAGAGAGCGACATAAAAGTTCCTAGGGAAAAAATATAAAATATACTGTCAATCGTTCCAGTATCAAAACCGTACATCTAACATAAGTATAATACATATTCACAGCTATCACAGAATGAATTTGTTTAAACTGAGTGGAAAGTTTTATTGCTTGTACAGTCAACGGAACTCTAAATTCGAGTAAAAGTGGTTCTTCTAACTGAATTTTTTTTTTTAACTGTAGGTACTTAATAATTGCTGTTTATTTAGCGTTCAACTTAGAGGGCCGGTGACTGACAATATTTTACTCCTTTATGTCGCTCTCTGGTGCCGGTTTCATGCTAAACCCTTTATCCGGATGTGCTTGATAGTTCATCATCCTAAATTTTCCTTCGTTGTCGTAGTAGCCGAACTGGCCCTTGACTATCCCTTCTTTGTCTCTCTCCTCAAATCTGAATTGTCGGTTTTGCCTGAAAAACCAGTGGATAAGAAAGCGCATGTGATTTGTGCGAAAGCTTTAATATTTTTCGGTAATTGACTGGTTACATAACGTTCTACTAGTTTAAATAGTTAGTCACCGATATTGCCAAGTTGTTGTATGATTTTTTTGGTCGTCAAGTGCTAAATCTAACTGAAAAATGTTACCCTTTGCCAGTATCATATCCCCATTTGTAGCTCATGGGCCCGTCCTGCCCCACCATGTGGAATAGCAGACGTTCCCCATCTTCCCCATGATTAGTCGAAATTCCCAGTGAGTCAGTTATTTGAGGCGAAAGTCCCCTGCTAAATTTGTTAGGATCATACTGTCCTCTATTGTGCTCATAACTCGAATCTGAACTAACAGAGTCGCTAATTTTCGGAACTGTCCCCTTTTTTACGTGTGTAGATGGTTTGAGTTTCGTCTCGCGGGTTGTACTGTCGATAGGTCGTGTCTTACTACTCCGAATCTTTAATGGTTTAACACTAGTTCTAGGTACCTTTTCCTTTTCAACCTCCTTTGTGTTTTCCTTTTTATTTAACTTCTCGATAGTTTTGTACAGATCCTTTTGCTTTTGCACAAACAACGATTCACTAATGGGTTCTAGGGCGATTTCTTGTTTCGGCAGTAAAGACAAAGGCTTGCCCTTACTGTGAACCTCCTTGTTGAATTTCTTCGGGAATTCATTAGTCGGTGTGTTCTCTTTGGTTATAACTGGGGGCAATTCGTAGTAGAGAGTCGGATCGTTATTTGGGTTCCAAAGACTTTGCGTGGGTGCGGTGAGAAACTCAGATGGTATGGGAACCTGGTAAAAGTTGGGCTGGGGGTTGGAGGTGAATGCAGGCGGTGCACTTAAGTAGGAAATGGGTTGCGGCTGGAAAAATGGTATGCTGGACTCTTGACGAGGCAACTGAATTGTAAGGGGAAGTTGTTCAGGAAGACTTTGTACTGCTGATGAATCGAAAGTTTCCACATTGCTTTCCGTTGGGGTTGCGGCTTTTGCGCTCTCAACTGCCGCAGAGGCGGCCAGAGTTGCAAAGGCAACTACAGTCACCTGAAAAATATTGCTATTGATAAAAAAATCCAACATCTCTTATACTTTCGTGAATAGAACCAATAGGATGTGAAAGTTGATAAGCCCAATTAATCTTTCCCTTGCAAAGGTGGAACTGATTTACTCATAGAAGCACTTGAAGTGTTTTTTGCGTGTGTTCGGAAATGCTTCGGTTTGAAGATATAAAACGGGTTTCTATATCTTTTTGTTACGGAATTAGCTGACTAACTTTGAGAATTGACAAAAATCCGGAGTTTTTAAATGAGAGCGTGAAATTGGACAAGTTTAAGTTCATTTTTTATGGTCGTGCCTTGATTGAGAAAAAAATGGATTTTGAATGAGTTAAGTGGAGACTTCAGAGTTTTCTGCCCTAAATATTTTCGCTTAGATTTGTAAATTTCAAGTTGCTACAGATTGGATGTTATGAAGAGCGTGTAGTTGGACGAGTGTGTTCACTTCTGATCGTACATTTACAGAGTTGGCAAAACCAGAATTTTGCATGATGATGATTGAAAATTATGATTTTTTTTACAAGCCCGTGCAATTAAACGCATATAACGATTTTGATCCTGCATTTACAGAGTTGGCAAAATTCAGGTTTTTTGTATTATTAGCCACACAAATTTGGTCCAATAAAAATAACAACTTGTAAACACTTTACAATTCCATTCATGCACAGGAGTCCATAAAACAGATAAATTATCAGCCATTCAAATGCGATGGAGATCCATCTGCGTCGTTATTGCTAATGACGCCTTAGTGGTGCTTAATTTGGAAGCCAACAATACTATGTTTAGCATTCTAAGATAAAATCGCCTCCTTTACGCTTTGTCGTTAATGTATTATTCATTTAATATAAACGACCTTCTGAGTCGAATGGTTGTGTCCTAACAGGTTCGACCATAAAGTCTTAATTCTTCACGCTACTTGAATAATTGCAATATTTACAAACGTTTGCATTTTTTATCCACGTGCGGAATTCATAGACTAGAAATCTACATGCACGAGAAGTACTCATTGTACTTTGGCCTTGTTGATTGCTAGATAATTTCTTATAGAAATAAGGAAATAGTTCCATTGGATTGAAGAGCAAACCGGATAAATTATCGTAAATTTTACATGTTGCATGTGTATGGATATAGAACAAGAAAAAGCGTCAAAAATTAATAAAAGCAAAACCACACTGTTTCCATATAAAATCAACAAATAGAACTTCTCACGTAAAACTAAATTCGAAAAGAAAGCAGAGCTAAATACCATCGATTAGCCAAACTTTGTCATCTCTGTTTGTGCTTTATAAATATATTACTTATAAAATTATTAATACATTAGAGTCCACGGACGGTAATGTATTTATGGTGCTGAGCCCTTTGGGCACGGCACTAGTCCGAATGCAAAAAAATATGTTTCCGTGCTAAACTATTGGATTCAGTGAAAGGAAGCTATCGAATCATCACTTAGTAGACCTTATATATAATAGTTGAGAAATTGATGGAGATTAATAAACCAATTGAGTAGAAAGTTGACCGGTTAAATCACTGGGCGGTTAACGATTGTTTTGTCAAAATAATGTCGTAGGTGCAAAGTGATCATCAACATTATGAAACACTCGAATAAATTTCGTTTAGAATTTTTTAAATCGCATGGGAAGCTTTTGCTGCACCCTGAAAAAACCACTCAACTACTGAGACATCAAAGAAATGGCGAAGTTACACAAGTTCCTGTCTGCTATCTTCAATAGAATGGAAATTTCTTGATTTGTCGAACCGTGTTCTTCCTGTATAGGGAAATGTATATGTTGAAAAGTGCTTTATATAATTGACTAATTACTAGAAGAAATTACCTTGCAACTGCAGCCCGATTTGTGCTAACAGCGGAAATATGGAAGTAGATTCAGGTTTGCATTATTTAATAGTAGCACACAATTAAAATACACTAAACTAGTTGATATCATGTAATACGCACGAAATAAAGCGATTATTATTACTTTCGCTTCGATTTAGTGACCAAAACAGTTTTGCTTGATTGATTCAATCATTCTAAACAAAGACTTTGGGTTTATGTAAGAATATACGTAGAGTGTTTCAATAAACTATGTGTAATCGAATAGGGAACTTTTCAAGGAAAAACCAATTAAAACTGGTGAGCTTTTCGGGTTTTTATGCCATTGGGACAAAAAAGCCTTACACATGGGAAGTTTTAAAATTCTTTGCCGAAAACGTTGCCTACTCTTTAACTTGGAATATTTTAACGATTAAAACGTTTAAGAAGAAAACTTACTTTTGTAAAATGTTGTATATAAAGAAATTTTACAAAAATGTTTTATTATGTGTGAGCGTAATTCGCCACAAGGAACGATAGTTGCATTGAATTTTCAATGTTCAGCCCTTCTAGAAAAAATTATAAATCCGAAGATCAACATTTTCAAAATTTGTTATTTGCTTGAAAAAATAAAGAGTGATTAAAGTTTTAATCGGAAATAGACCTAAGAAAAATTGTATCTAAACGGGACCCCAAACACTTTGTTTCAAAATTACGTAGCATGTATTAATTAAATATTTTGCAAATATCTCGAAAATTCTGGAAGGTGCGAACAAAACGCAGGACAAAAAAGTTCCTAAATTGAACTAGAAATTAAAAAAAATATATTTTCGGACTTCAGTGGCGCTTCCCAAAGATCGGGGTGATAAAAAAGGGGCATGACCCCTAAAAAATATCACTATGCACATTTTAGAATCATTCGACTCATTAGATAATGTAGAGGTCAAAACACACGCTGCTCCAAATTTGAGGTAATTGTCCAAAAAACTGCAAAAGCTGGAGCGAAAAAATGAAATAAACGATCAAATTTCAACACATGGACCAAAACTTTCGACTTATTTTTAATGAGAATGAAAATTCTGATCGAAAAGCACTTATTAATCAGAATATAAAAAGTAGAATATTTTTCAATCACTTTTAGGCAAATACCAAAAGTTGAACGTTTTGAATGCAGTGCACGACCAAAAGAAAAAAAAGGAGAAATCAAATCAGTCAATCAATTGAAACCCACATAGTTCAGAACTAGAATAGCGCACAACCACTGTGAAATAAGTCCTTAATAAAACCAAACCGACCCAAGTCCATTCACTCACCATTAAGATTGGCAAACTCATTTTATTTATTTTTTTTGTAAAGCACAGACAAAACCGCAAATAAAGTTTAGTGATATTGACTCGCCCGATTCAACGCGACAATCGCAACACTTTCTGTTGTTCTCTGTTTTAAATCGACGTGACTACCATTTCTCCTTTACATTGTTTGGGGGAATTACAACAAAGGCTGCTGAGTAAATCGAGTTTCGTGCTGTTTTAACAAATTGTAATCCAGGCCTAAGTTCTGGGTGAACATCTGGGCAAAACTTATCACGTAGAAAGTAATTATTAAACATTGTTTATAGTTAATTGCGGCTTACCTTGATGTGCTGTATACAACTGAAAAAAGTTGAATTTCCTCATTTCTTTGTCCCTTATTGGTTCCTGTATTTTCAGTTTTAAGCAGCTACGACTTCTGATAAAATGTTCAAAATGTTACTTACCTTCTTTTTTCTAAGTTAAGTCTATACTTATCACATTTTTTTGGAAATTTCGTAATCACTTTGTCTTTAAAACGGTTTATTTCGGCGATTAGTAATATGAAAAAAAAAACGCTTTTCGGATTTCACAACCAAAAGCATCTTTTTTATTTACAAGGTGTTCTCATAAAATTTAATTATTGGCCTTGTAGTGATAACATTTACCCCTTTAACAATTTAGAGCTCATTTGATGCATTTGTGAGCAGAAAATTTATCCTTGCATTTACTTCAAGGAAATTCAAAATGCATGTACGGGAAGCAACACAATCTCTTTGTAATGTGGCGCATGATGAAGAATATTTCTAGATATTCGGAAAACGTTCTTCCTGCATATTTTTCTCATAATGCAAAAAATCCCAAAAAACCGCCCTGATAAAATTCGATTAGTTAATAAGGAAAAAGCTGATTTGATGTAATTTTTGCGACAATATTTTAAGTTATTTGGTTTGCGGAAAAAAGTTGTACGCATGTGTATAAGAGCCCCTCAGAGCTAAAAAGGTCGTACTTTTCGCTCTTAATTATTTTTTGTGCGCTTATGCGACGGTTTGAAAAAAGATCAAGCATTTGAAGCTTGAAAAATCGAAAAAAATTGAAGCTTTTAGGAATATTGTATTTTGTGTCGGAATTTGTTTCTCCTAAAAACTTTGTAGAATTACAAAAAAGAACATCTGTGTGAAATTAATCAAATAAATCAAAATGCGATACATATAAAAACAAAACCACAATAATTCGTTAACGGTGTGAATAGACAAATATAGGCAAAACTGGCTCGCGGCAGAATTGCATAATTAATCAATAATAACTCGGATTATATCGTCGGTAATTCCAAATAAATTTAAACAGCTTTTTCAATTGCAAAAATAAACAAACCTTTTTCAGCAAACACTTTCACCGCGGAAAATGTGTGTATGGGTATTTGCTAATAACAATAACAGTCCTATATGGTTAAATAATAGTTGGTAAACTTTAAGGCGACGAAAAATTCGACTGAAAAAACCAAGGCCAGTAGACAAAAAATCCTTTTAAAAACACATAATTAACATTGTATAGAGGTAGCCAAATTAATTCGCTTTCTGCTGAAACCATCCTTTGTTAGATAAGACTTAAGAAGATAAAATAAATCTTCGAACCACAATTATTATATTTAAGTGTTATAGGCACTGGCTTATGGTAATGGCATAATGATTATAGTTCATAACAAAAACATCACGACTTTTGAACACGATGAAACTTGACCTTGTTTCTGTTTTTATATCCAAAGATAGGGATCTAATTACAGAACGAAGATATATGTAGGTTTAGAGATCTATTGCATAGATCGTAGTTGGGAGTTTGGGATAGCCAGTTGAGCGCAAATTGTTGGAATAGTTTACAAGCATTTCATAAACACCAGAAGTTTGTCATTGGCAAAACCAGTTCTTTCTCGCGCAACTAACAATATTGCTGAAAATAAATCTTATAATTTTCACAACTGCACAACTGAAAAGCCAGCCTTGTACGACAATTTGTTGAATTTCACCGCAAACACAATTTAATTATCAATGCATTTGCGTTATATAGGAAACTCGGTTTAATTTCAGTAATTTAACCGGCTCCTAAAGGGCAGAACCAATCGTTTTGCAGCATTGCGACATGAGTAAGTAAATGTACCAGAATTTCCCGTCTACTCAATGAAACATGTTTTTTTCTCTCAGTCAAAGCAAGTTGGTGTTACATCCACATAATACAAGGCTCAATATTCAAAAGAAGCAGTTCAGTATGCGAGTTATGATAATATTCGCAATATAAAAACGTTCTTTAATAAATCGATTAAAATATTTGAATGCATCGATTTGAGAATTGCAACGCCATAACCAAATCAAAAATTGAAGTGCGCTAGAAAACAAGCAACCATGAAAATTGTCACCGAAAGAATTCATATTATGCAAATTAAATCGACTGGTGGCAAGTGCGCAAAAATAAAAATCTTCCGGCGAATAAAAAAAGGATATAAAAAAGAAACTCTTTAGGTTTATGTAAATCTTGTCATATTTTTTCAGCCCATAGAGAACTCGTATGCGGCCGGATACTTTCCGGTAACGAACTCATATAAATTACACTCTAGATCGCCTAACAGGCCAGAAGCCCCGAATCTAAAGAGCTCAGCATCGAGCCAATCATTTCCTAGAAGCTCCTTTACCAAAACCATCCAGGACAACGCGTCTTTGGCATTTCTTACACCGCCTGCAGGTTTCAGACCCACCTAAAACAGCAAAGCAATAACAAATTTATCTGGATTCAAAGTCCGCCACTTGTGGAAATGTTTCTTCCAGTTTCTTCCTTTTCTAGTTGCATGATATTTATGCCTCCTCGTTGCTCTTCGGGTGTCAAATTATCCCCCCGAATTATTCTTTTTCACATTTCTATCTGATATTCTCGTTCCAATAATGTCAACATTAAATTCAGCTTAGAGTGTCGTCTTGCAAAGTTAATCGAGTTTATTTTGAAATGTTGGTTCATAGGCGTTACTAACAAAGTGGAAGAGAAACATGTACCTTGATCCGTGATTCACATGATTTCAAATTTATATGGAAAATTCACAAACAAAATTTATATGGAAAGTTTGTTATATTTGAAAAAGTAATATGTGGAATTGCAGTTACGCGAATAGATCTTACGTTAAAACATCAAAATGTGTGAAAATTCTGCCGAAGAACCCGGCTCAAGGTACAACCTTCTTCCCCACCTCATTTCGTTCTCCTCATGAACTTTCGTGGTAAGACGAGTTAGAAGTAGATAAATCAGGAAATATATATAATACCTTATAGCCCATTTTCTGTTGGTATTCCTTAATAGCTCTTGCCATCACAATACCAAACTGCAAAGTGGCATTTACTGACTCTTTGCCAGTAGAAGTTTTGATAAAATCCGAACCAGCCATCATGGCAACTAGTGACGCCTTATATACCTAAAACAATGAATGGTAAGCAGCTAATGGTGGAATCATAGAGTAAGTAAAATAATAAAATATTTTACTTTCTCTATGGGTGGAATTTACATCCAACCACCCTCACATTGTTCAATGTGTCCAATTCCCCAGTGGCAAGAATGGCTTTCATGTGGGCCAAACCACAGGCTTCTTTCATTTGCTGAATTTCCCTATAAAGCTCTTCCCATTGGCCAGTCAGGACCAATGATCGATCAATGACTATGTCTATTTCATTGGCTCCTTTCTCCACGGCATATCTGATTTCCTCCAGGCGGCTTTTCAAGGGGGTCTGACCAGCAGGGAATCCAGTGGCAACTGGAAGTCCAACATTTAGCCACAACTTGCGGCAAAGCGACATAATCTACCTGAGGCCACATTGACTTTTTTGTAATAGCCAAGCTGCTTAAGGGTTTGCACTGCATCTGGAACCTTCGAAGGGTAGACGCATACTGCAGCCGTTTTGATAGGGCATCCTTTATCGTAGCTGAATCCCAGTTCTTTTAGCAAATCTTCAGCTATCGGTTTAGTTGCCTGAATAATGGACCAGAACTGGGATAAAACATGTGGACACTATGGAGCACACTACCTTAAAACACAATCTCGAAACATTGCTGTTTGTGTCGTCTCCAGCCAAAGTGGTTAAATCAATTAGTGTAATGGCTTTTAGTATCCATGCAGCTCTGTACTCGTCTTTCAGCGATTTCGATGCGGCCAGTTGTTTAGCGAAATCATTCACCGCGGTTAGATTTACGTTTACACTATTTAGCCAACCGAGGTCTGTAGAAATAAGGACAGTTACTAATAAACAGCCCAAACATACGCATTCTAAAGCAACTCTTCTGAGCGCTTTTTCAAAAAATTCAACGACTCTTGCCAACTTCTAAATTCGCACATCCTGTAGATGCGTATTAAGAACTTCTTGGCCCGAAACAATTAATCGTTATAGTAAAAACTTTACTTTCCACTTGAAAAGAAGTTCTATTTTAAGTGAGACTTTGAAATTTTAGACTTTTGCCATAATTTTGAACTCAAACATCCTCTAGATCAAGGGCGGATCCAGGGGGGGGGGTCATGGGGGTCATGATTCACCCCATTCAATTCTCTATCCAACGATGCTAAAACGAATTCTGTGGCTTGAATGGTTCTTGAGAAACTTCGAAAAAAGCAGCGTCATGTTCAAGTGGATTTTGCAACTCAAAAAAAAACCACGCA
>NW_026018508.1:11801119-11811826 GCF_020466585.1 Dendroctonus ponderosae
CATGAAATTTTGCAATAATCTTGCGCCACCCTTGCACAAAACGACGATCATTTTTCTAATTTCATAGATAACAGAAGACTGTATTTTTTCTACATTATGTATATTAAAGCTGGATCCGCCCCTGCTCTAGATGCGTATTCGAAGCTTACTTTCCACATGTAAAACATTTCAAGTCAACCCGCCAGTACAAATATTTTTTAAGCCTCAAAAAGCTCATCAATAACTCATAGATGTTTCTTGAAAATATGCAAAAGGAGTTTTGCTTCTGCTTCAAAATGTTTATAACGAAAACTATTCCCGTAATAACAATAAAGCTCAAACTAACTCCTGAATATTCAGGAGTCCAGAAATGATTTGAATCACAAACACCTTTCTCATATCAGGATATAGAAGTCGCAATAAGAGGTAGCTGAGTATTGTATATGTTTAGGTTTCTTCAGTCTATAGTTTAACATCTACGACCATTAATACAGAACTAAAATGGGGCTCTTACCAAGCTCACAGCCAGGATTCTTTTCCACGGGTTTCATGATAACAGCCACATTCATTGTATTAGATAGAACTAAAAAATTATTTTATCTGCACGTAACTAAACCTAACCTGCAAATGAATCTTATCATGCTTTAATATCTGGTACCAAATTGGAAACCTACCTGAAATTCATAAAACTGCTCATCTTCATTATTGCAACTTTCAGAATCTATCATATTAAATGAATACATGCCATTTTCAAAGGGTAGGTACTAAAAAGACTGACTTGGATGGAGAATTGACGACAGGATATTACAATTAATACAACTGTTTCACAGTCTGGTTTTTATTTTGTTTTATCATAAAAAAACTAGACGTCTCTCTTCTTAATCGAAGAAACCAAGTCCCATGTCTTCATCGGACTCTTCTTCAGGTTCGGGCTCCTTAGCCTTTGGTGCCGCAACAGGTGCAGCAGCAGCAGCTGCTGGAGCTGCAGCTCCACTAGGTGCCGCAGCAGGTGCACCTGCACCGGACCCAATATTAGTTATTAAGTCCCGAATGTTGGCATTTTCCAAAGCCTTGGCAAACAAGCCAGGCCAGTAAGGTTCCACTTCAACATTGGCCGCCTTCAAAATGGTTTGAATTTTTTCACCCTGGAAAAATTACTACAATTAATTGAAATTGAAATCCTGCAACAATTTCTAAAGGTCTTACTAGTCTGTCCCAAGCTTTTTGGTAGTTATAATTGTCCTTTTTCTATCACTGGACTACCGTGCCAGGCGGAAATTTCAAGTCACTTACTTGATTGTTATTACTTAACTAATTGTCTTTGATTATGTACTTTGTTACAAATGCCCGAATTAGGAGGAATATTAAGTTTTTGTGTTTTTTTCCCGTTTCAATATTTACGATAGTAGTGAGGTGAAAAAACAGTCGTACCTCCAATTTGAGTGAAATTCGGCCCTTAAGGTGATAAAACAAATGCCGTGCACGTACTAAATATGTAAAATGATCAAACGTAATTTTCTTGCGGGCGATCGAAAAGAGATTCTAAAGGTCGGTTGAAAACCAACAAATGTTGGTGGAACAAAGCCGTTATTTATCTCTCAAAATATCGACTTCACTTCCAGACGCCGTGTGTATTTCAAAACAAGCTAAACTTGCCAGGACATGTTTACAGGCAATGTGAGGTTAACTTTCCAAAAACTACATCCAGAGCGACTGGGATAAAAAATATAAATAAAAACTTCAAAAACAGCCTTTTCTTATTCTTCTGGGCGAGAATTCCATAGCGGATGGCTATAATTAGTGAAAACAATTTTGGATTTGATGTCCCGCCGCATTTGAAATTATGGTATCTTATGGATGATAATTGAATTTCTACTTACGGTAACGGCGATATCATCATCGGCCAAGATGAGGGCGGAATAAACGCAAGCTAATTCAGCGGTGGTGGTCATTTTTGTTTTAAATTAAAATTTGTGCAAGTCGTCAGAGACCTTAGCTCGATCAATCGAGAACAAGCACACTCAATGAAATGAAGTCAGAAAGAAAAAATCCGCCAATGCGTTTTAAACGTCTTTAGCGTCAAGAATGTCACCTATCTAAAATCAGTGTCACCACACGTAACCATAGCACATATACAAGGAACGCAAAGAGAAAGCGATGCCAATGGACGAAACAAAAATGACTTTTGTGGCAGCAAAAGCAAACAGATAGGTTAACCACAGAAGGTTAACTTCAATGATCAATCTCAAGTTTATGATTACTTAATTTTGCTTTATCAAGTATACCTGCTGATATGTAAGTAATTTCTCATTTTGAGTGAAAGAACATCTTTAGAGAGTAGTTCGATAGTTACTGTGACAAGAAAGTCTCCTTCACTCAAGGGCAATGTCTAACCCAGAAAAGCCTGCAATGAAATCATTAAGAAATCCCCCTGAGTCACAAATTGTCGTTGACATGCTTCCTTATTTAACAGATTATGGGGTTTACAATGTTTCAAAAACTATTTCCGAGTCAACTTTGCCTCAAAGGCTTGACTGGAACCAGGAGTTATAGCAGTGATCCCAGCAATTTATCAGCCTCACATCAAGTGACTGGCATGGAAAAACGACTCCTTGTTTGGGCAGGCAAATACAAGACAATTGAGGAAGTACCAGCTTTCGTGAGTCATTCTCTGATCCAAACAGTGAGAAATCGCATGAGGATTCGAATTGCCAATTACATGATGGCAGGTACTGCAATCGGCTGCCTCCTTATGGTTTATCTTGGCAAGCAAGATGCAAAGGAGGGCAAAAGTCTTCAAAGGCAAAACATTGAATGGCACAGACAAATCAAGGAACAACACGAGAAGGATAAAGCCTCAGAGTTGGCAAAGTAAGGTATCCTATTTACCTAATTAGAAAGAAGTGTATAAAGCAATGTGTCTCAAATATATTACAATTAAATTGACGCTTATAATATGGATATATCTAGCCAAATAAATTAGAAGTTTTATCTTTTTTACTCACTTTACTTTTCCCCCTTGTAAGGTCAAGGCTGGGTATGTTCTATAGCTTCACCTTTTATCAAAAGAAATAAAGATTCTATTATTATTAATAGAATTTTAAACGGGGTATTAACCGCAACATAGTAAACTTGGTTTTTTGGACTTTGCCTTTTCGATCTTGTTGGGATTCCAAGTATTTGGAGCCAGTATTGGTGATTACTAGATTATTTTCCACGCATAATTCAATTAATTTATGCCCCTTTCGACTGAACGGAATAATATGTATACGACTCGGAGTTATCGGCAAAATTACCTGAATGTGTATATTCATTGCAGCCTACACAATAAAATTATAAAGAGAGCAACTCGAAAATTGCCCTTCCTATAGATAAAAATGCGAATAGTTGATGTACATTATTTACAGTGGTAAAGGATACAATAACTTTCTACAAATAAAATAAATAGATGTTTATAACACGATCACTTACAGCACTTAAGATAGTTCAAACCCAGCCTGTTGTTCTATTGCAGAGAGAAGTTTCGATTGAAGGTCCCTTTCCTCTTTAATGATGGGTATTTTTAACAAATTTAAACATGTACTTGCTGTTGGCATTCGGTTTTCAACACCAGACGATTGTATGCAAAAAGGTGGGTTTAATTCCTGAAAATGTCCCTTTAGTACCTTGACAAAATTTACAAGAAAAGTAAAGTTTGCGAAAAAATCACTGTTATCCACCATCAAAGCTCTGTAAGAGAACTTGTTGGTGTTGCACTTGTATAAAATAAGCTCAAATCAACAAAATCATTTGGTTGATTTGAAGGAGACTACTTTAAAATGTAGGCTGAAGAAAAACATAGTGTTTTTCCGCAATTTAGCAAAAAATCTTCAAACCCTTACCTTGAACCCTAGCAGCGGAGGGCGCGAACAGCTCGTTACAAATTTAAGTAGCTGCCTTTTTTGAATGTCCGTAAAACCATGCAGGATTCTCCAAAATAACAACATCGTGGGGTGCTCATCCGTAAAGTCGCCTACAGAAATAACGCCAGTTTTACGAAATTTTCGGGTTTTGTTACATGCGAATTACCCGAATAAGTAGTATGGGCTCTTAAGTCATCCAAATCAATCTCATGGGTATCACCACCAATGATGACCTGAAGCTCCTTGTGATTGAAAAGTTTCAGCCATAGAAGTGGAACAACACTATTCAAGCCTTCCCTGAAAGCTGCGCATTGCTTCTTCAGTTGCGTGTTCAATTTTAAATCGGCGAGTCGTTGAATGTATTCTAATCTGTTCTCATTCGTCAATGGAATATTTCTTCCATTGGCTTTTAGTTCCATTATCTAAACCAATACCTGGTAATTCAACAACAAATGTCTTTTTGCCGAATACCGTTAACTCACTCGGGTCTCGCCTAGATCGTTGTTTACAGTGGTAAAATCGAGCCCCAAATCACTAACGTCCCCAGCATAGTCACGAAGGTATAACAAGTTTCTATAGAGAACGGGGTCTAGCGACTTCAGATAGCAGGCACTCGCTCTATCAACTAGCAGTTTTGCTAGGAAAAATTCAGCCAAAGGAAGGTCCACTAATATGTTTTCGAATATTGCCTGAAAATGATTCAACGATCACTTAAGTGTTTTTACACCAAACTATTTCGCCAACCTTTCCAACTAGACGTCCAATAAAAGTGAAATGCTCCTCGAAGTTTTCCACTATAAGATGAACATTGGGATTGGGATACAACGTATTATCAGCAGTCATTAAAAAAAATCCCCGATTAGGATCAAAAGCGGTCTTTAGAACCTCATTGATAAACTCCTTAAAGATTCCTCCTCCATCAATGCCTGCTTCCTCCAGCCCTATATTGTTTATGAATTGAATTCTCACCCGGTGCTTCAAGTCCGATTCTATAAATTTAAGAAAAATTCAATGAAGCAAATACTCGCAATTATTAACGTTGCTTACCGCTTTTAGTGGAAATTTTTTCAAACGAATCTTCGTATAGGTAATTTCGCCTAATCACAACAGTATTATCATGTAATAGATCGTGATGCATGCGCTGATATTCGTTTTCTCCCAAGCTAAATCGGCACAAATCTCTAAGCAAGTGAACCCGAGTGTTGAACGGCACAAGAAACGGAAGTTCTTGGAGGATTGCTAAAGATCTTTGCTCAATTGTCGATAAAGGAGGCAAATGCTCATCATCCGCTATAAAATAATAGTTTTTATTAATTAGTAGGGTGTTTAAAGCAAGTTTGGTAAATAGATATACACGGTAAGCCATGTGAAAACATGTCAAAATTGAATGAAAACGTTGGCGGTAGGTTGTTTGCTATATTTACAGATATTTGACTATATTGAGTATTTGAGATTTATTTGTTCGCATTTTGCGAATACTTTTAGCTTTTCTATGAGCATGAATTCAATGTTTTTACAGCGCATTATTCTACATACTATCTTTAGTCAGCGGCCCCAATGTCAGCCGTTTTAGAAAAAAACCAGACCTAACGAGCCGATCCCGAGCCGTGGCAAATTTTCTTAGATGCTTCGTCAAAACACCGACATCTGACGAAATATTAAAAGAATTTTGTAGCGGCTCAGGCTCGCATTGTTATTTCTAGACGCGGCATAATATTACCAATAATAAATCAAATCACTAGCGAGAAACTAACTTAACAAGATTGTTCATAGCTTATTGATCAGACCAATATTTTAAAATTCAGCATTGCGTTTCACCAAAAAAATCAATTTTGCGTTTCTGCCTCGCAGAGAACTAAGTTCCAAGTGTAATTTGTTGCCTGGTTTTCCTTACAACTGCGCCAAAGGAATCCGGACAGAAATGACTCTTTAATGCTCGTTAATTTAACTTTGAAGACCATACCATGCACATTTTTAATCACTCCTCCGAATGGCGAAAACACCTGCGATAGATAGTTCTTTTTGGTTAAATCCTGTGAAACATGTATTTTCCGTGCGGTCCAGAAACCGGGTGGACAAAACTGCTTTCTCATGTCCAGAGTGTACAGCATCTTAACGCAGTTGATGCAAGACTGATACAGGTGACTAATTTCGGGGGTTGCAAATACCTAAAATCATATTCGGTGATATCGTATAATATAAATGGCCACAAAGCTTACCGAACTTGCTCTACACATGGGAAAAGCGATTTCAATTAACTCAACTGCGATCCTTTTTAAGAGATTTGACATTGTATGCAGATCGCTCGAGGTGAAAGTTTCGCTGGTATCGGAATTTTCTAAAAATATATCATTTAGATTGTAAAGGCCGAAATCAACTTAGGCGCTTACCTTTATCAGTCAAGGTTTCGGTGTAAAACGTGAACATATCACAGAAAACTGATAGTTGTGTATGGCAACTTTTCCAAGAAACTAAAGAGGTGCCATTTATCTGCAGGTCTGCTGACTTTTTGGATATTGCAAACCATAATTTCTTCAAAAATGTACTGTTCAACCCAAGTTTGTATAGCAATCTGAAATGTACTCTCAAATAACGTTATTAATTCAGGATAAAGATTGTGCACTTACAGATATTTCCTGATTGACTCCCTGTAAACAAGCAGCAGGTTTTGAGCAAGATTTACAAATGCAGTAAGAACCCGGGCGTCGTCTGAGTTCGATTCCAAGAAATGCATCCATTTCCTCACTTTATTTGAGCTGTTTAGAATGTTCAAATAGTCGGAAAGTAACACTTCCCCTGCAGACACTTCAACGTCTTCTCCATCTTCACAATCACTGTCCTCAGTTAGGTCTAGCGATGGTTTTAATGTGTGAATTTCTTTGCTAAGCATAGATAGAACCTGGACACTATCCAGGTTGGGCTCTAGAACACAAATCAATTTTAAAAAGCATTTAATAACGAGTTGCAAACTTACCATAGTCCGCTGGTTCGAGTGCTAGCATGCAGTAAAATAAGCTATTGCTTTCCACTAGATAATGAACGCCGTTCAAGTATCTAATAAGTTTATCATAGTATGTAGAATCTTGGGTCTGCTTCATGAAGGGAATAAGATAATACTTTAGGTTGTAAGTCAACGTTGGCTTTAAAAAAGTATTGCAAAACTCCGCAAGTACCATATCTTGCGATGGGCCAAAGTTGTTTAAGAATTTAAACGGCCGCTGAATTAAAAGCATTACTTGGGGTAAGGAGTCTGGTGAGCTTGAATCCAGTAGCGTTCTCAGATAGGAGAAATAACCTGAAAACAGTGAATTTATAACACTGTGACCCAGATTAGGAGAGTAAATTATGGGGGTTTCGTCCATTGTGGTCTTTCGCCATCAACAGCAACTGATCTACACTTTTCTAAACTAGAAGTCAGGTAAGATTGCCTTTTTTGAAATATCCATTATGGCTTTAAACTCCGCTCACAACGCGGCAAACCTTTAACATACCGCAACCGCATTTAACCGACTCTCTTATATATATTAATTTTAAATTCACCTTTTCTAATCAAATAGAATAAAGTGTTTGGATTGTCACTAAACGTAGCGATCATACAAATCAAAGTAGCTGTATCGTCATGAATGGATATGTGCTTAATACAAATCACCAGCAATCTTTTCATCATCCAACTGAACTGAGTATCGATGTTTATTCTTTGAATCACTTCGCTCACATGCAGTAGAAGCTCATTGGATAATTTCAACTGCAAATATTTCCATTTAACTTTACTAACTAATTAAGGGCCAGCTACTCACCAACTTTGGAAAATCTGTTTGATGATCATAGAAGAACAAGAGCTTCTTCAGCTTGTCCATTGCTCCCAAACCACTTTCATTTGAGACATACTCTTGCCTTTGTATCTCTTTTACAGCTTTCCTCACCAGATAGCTGCGAATGTGCGATTGTAGCAGCTCAGCACTTTGAAGCTTCACTCTTTGTTCCTATGGATCGGATCAATGTTTCGTCCAAATAAACTACAGAGAGTTAAGGATAGTGTACCTGTCTTTTGCGCCTTTCTTCCTGAGTCTTCTGCAGAAGTAAATCTCTGGTTAATTTCTTGCTGGCACCTGCCAAATTTTGTTCTGGTCGGGACTTAATGTTGCCTTCAAAGCTATAATTGAGTTTAAAGGCTGAAAAACAACAAATTTGGCTGATTTTTAGCATTTTCCACATAAAGACCTAAGCTCTTACCCATTATGGAGGCTAATTTGTACTCAGTGTGAGGGATTTAATGCACATGCACAACTGAAACGGTTCTATGCCACTTGACGATAATGAAGATATTTTATGAGAATCTGCTTTTTAATCTGCGATCTTAGTTTATTTTGCGAAATATTTGATGGGCAATATAACCTGAAATTGTCAACATTACATTTAGAAATTTGAAGTGGCAACCAGCGTTGACAAAGTTATTAGGGTGGCAACAATGATTTTTTGTTTTTTGGTGGTTTTGATGGTGCAGCAATCAAAACATGTCATCAATGTCACCAATGTCCTTCTTCACTACAGGCAATCAGTTATTTTAATTTATTTTGTAATATTTATAGGCTTTTCTACTAAACAGTGTTCAGCGTATCAATCTGGGTTTTATTTTTGTAATTTTTTAAAATTTTTTCTGTTTTTCCGTGCAGGTTTGTCATCAAATTTTCATATAGGTAATTGACTTCAGTTCTTAATTTACATATATACTTAAATTAAGTGCGAAATATAGGCTGAAATAATCGCAATCGCACCTTACACATATCATACAAGCTCGACCCTAGCGCGATCCTGGATCCCTGGATCGTTTGTCTTTATCTATGGTTTTGAGCGCATTCCGAGCTCGTCTACTTGTATTTATCTATGATTCTGAGCTTGTCTTAAAGCGTGACCAGCGTGACCCGGGCGCGACACCAACGCGGCTCTTGCGGGCCCAGAGGTAATTATAAACAAAGAATAAAACTAATCTGAAAGTATAAAACAAAACAAAGCACGTGCGAGCTGCTTCGGAGCTACGGAAACCACAAGCCTAATTCCTCCTATTAATGGGGGTTTGCGAGACCACCCCGCGCCGCTCGTAGAAGGATCACGTTCTACTCCAATAAGTAGTTTCTGGTAAACTTGGTCAAACAAGATTGATACGTTCGTAGGAGGCTTGCAGCGGGCTTGTTGGTCAAAAACACAGTCAAAAAGTGGGACTCGGGCCAGGCTCTGGATTGGCTCACACTTGACTTGTTAGATTTATCCCCGCCTTAGAAAATGCCCACACTTGAAATGTTTATGTGTGAGATATATTCGTCTATTTATTAAAAAATCCACTAATCTAATCAAAATGTTTTAAATACGCAAAATAAATAAATGCTATCTAAGCTGATCTGTTCTGGATAGGGGCTTCCAATGCGATCTGAAACACAAATTTCACAATATATTGACAATTAAACGGAAATCAAATCAAATTTTCAAAGATCGGCTAACATGAAGAGCAGAACTTACACATTCAGCATCCATTTTCCCCATCCACTGTCCTCCATATCCGCAATTCAAGCGGAATCCTTGCCCTTGTCGTTTGAAACCTTCAGGACACACCAGAAAGCATTTCGTTCCTAAGCTGTTCTTAATTTGTCTTCTACCGGACTTTGTGTGGGTTTTTAATGCATGCTTTCTCGAACATTTGAAATAGCCGTTTTCTGGAGGAAACAGCGGTGGGCAGACCACGTATTGATAAGATTCGTCATTTTGCAAATCGGATATATTGAGACATCTAAAGGACCCCTGGGTGTTCATACATCCATTGGGGCATTTAATTTTCATGTGCTCGTTTTCACATTCATTAATATCTAAAAAAATATATTTCCGAGAATACTGGGTGTTACAGAGTTGAAACTTTCAACACACAAAGTGTTTTTCTAAAGATTTTAACTGTTTTAGACCACGCAAGTTAAATGTTTATACCTGCTGAACTAAATAAATGTGTTTAATACCAAAAAACCGCCTCATTAACTATTTTTTTGGTTTTCGTTTTTCTCAAAAAGTTCCGTAGTTGCATTGTGTAATTGTGCGTACCTTGGCAAGTTTGAGAATCCGACGATAATTCCATTCCTTCAGGGCATGAGCAGAAGAATCTTCCAAAAGTATTGATGCATATATGTGAACAGCCCCCATTATCTAAAATACATCGTTTTCTGCGAAATTGGAGTGACTAATTAAACAATGCGTACCTTGGGCACATTCGTCTAAGTCAGTGCAACTGTGCTCATCATTGCCCAATTTTGTCCCATTTAACCGATCGCAACTGCACTTGTAAGCGCCATGAGAATTTATGCAAGTGTCCTGGCACGGACCGTGTCCATTCCTCAACAGACACTCATTGATGTCGTCGCACGATTTTTGGTCTCGATTCAGCCTCAAACCGTTGGGACATTTGCAACGATATGATCCCACAGTGTTGGTACAATTCATTTCACATTTACCATTATCCAACAAACATTCATTGATATCTGGAAACTAGCTGTTACTATTTGTTAAACTTAATTGCGTATTTTACGGCACAAATAGGTAATTTTTCTCGTATAAACATGAGTGCAAATGCTTAGTTCTAGATGGTAAAGCGAAAAGTTCCAATAATTAATAATACGCAGCAAACATCTTCAATATTGTCGGAGTATTTGAAGTTAGGATACGCAATTATTTTGGACAGTGGATGAAATATTACTCAAACCCAGGAATTAACGACAGGAAAGGACAAGAAGCCATTTGAAAAATAATGCGACAAGCTACAGGAGACTACAGTAGATACAAAAAAATC
>NW_026018508.1:11812825-11819694 GCF_020466585.1 Dendroctonus ponderosae
CCGGCAACATGAAAAACATTGTCAGGTTGACGGCAAAATAAGGTCAGCTGATTTTCATGTCAGCTGACTAGTCTTGTGAATTTTCAATAACCAATTTCAACTAAATAGCTACTGAAGTTCACAGTACTGCCCTTTTTAAAATTGTCCAGTTCAATAATTAAAAATGTCTCAGAGCGACAGGCTGCCGATTTTCCCCTCCAGAGGGTAAGTGATTTGTGCGGTACAATTGTTTAAAATTGAACTTGCGTGTTTAAAGGGCGTATTCTTGAATGGGGCTATTTAGATTCTTACCCCTTTTCAACAAGCTTCCTAGTTTATAGCCCCACAGCCTAGCTTGTAACTGCAAAACTTCCCATAATGGCTAGCCAAGGTATGGAAATCAAAATACTCACTTTACCGTAATTTCAGGGCACAGATGTTAATGAAAATCCGTCTAAAGGGGGCCCAAACCGGGCACAGTCTGCTCAAGAAGAAGGCTGATGCTTTGCAAATGAGATTTCGTATGATTTTATCAAAAATCATCAAGGTAATGAAGCTGGTAATTTCCCTTAAAATCCAATCAGATAACCGTAAAATTTCATTTAGACCAAAACCCTGATGGGCGAAGTAATGAAAGAAGCAGCATTCTCTTTGGCAGAGGCGAAATTTGCCACTGGAGATTTCAATCAGGTCGTTCTGCAGAATGTCACAAAGGCTCAAATCAAAGTGAGGACAAAGAAAGACAACGTAGCAGGTAAATTCATTGTCTACGCTGCAGACCAAGCAGGTTTTCTTATATTGCAGTTAATTTCAGGTGTAACTCTGCCAGTGTTTGAATCGTACCAAGACGGTACAGACACTTATGAATTGGCCGGATTGGCCAGAGGAGGTCAACAACTCACCAAGCTGAAGAAGAACTATCAGAATGCTGTTAAGCTGTTGGTGGAGTTGGCTTCTTTGCAGACATCTTTTGTCACACTGGATGAGGTGATCAAAGTCACCAACAGAAGGGTGAATGCTATTGAACACGGTAAGTCAAAGGCATTTGATGTGAATGACGAATAGCCAAAAAAACTGCTCTGTTTTCAGTAATCATTCCAAAAATTGAAAACACTTTACAATACATTATTTCGGAGCTGGATGAGGTTGAGCGAGAGGAGTTCTACCGTTTAAAGAAAATCCAGGACAAGAAGAAGATCATCAAAGCGAAAGCCGAAAAGAGGAGGCTTGCACTAAAAGCGGCTGGGCTGCTTGAAGAGCAAAATGCTTCCGCTAACATCCTGGACGAAAGAGATGAGGATATTCTGTTTTAAGTGTTTTACTCTTGAAGCATTTTCAATGATCAAGTTGACCTCTATAAGAAACGTATTCCCATTGGTATTGGTTACATGTATGCCTCTAATTCACTAAAGCAAAAAGTATGTTTATAAAAACAACTTGATATGTTTTCTACACTTAGAAACAATGTAAGTCATCATCAAGCTAATGCCATCATTTTGGATGATGACAGAGTTTAAGGGTTGAATGTGTAGAAAAAGTATCTGTTAAAATTGTATATTTTAGATGTAACATTGAAAATAAACAACTATTATTCCACAAGTTTTTTCATTTGTAAGGAACAAACTCGTTCCTTTGGTAGAAAACATGGCCTTTTCCATCAGCTTCCCGGACAACGCGGTTATAAATCATGAAGATTCACATGTGGGTTCGGTCTGTCGAATACAAACTAATTCTTGTAAGATCTCTGTTTTCTTGCTTAAGGCCCGCGGCCCACAACGCGCTCTCGAATTATTATAAAACTACATTTGTTTGATCTTTGGCGCTCTCCGTTACGAGTTCACTAGTGTAACTGCCGACAGATGCACAAGTCGCGATCATACTTAAAATGATTTCAGTGCTAATGCGAGTGCAGTTTTCAATCTTAATCTGCACAATAATTGTTGGTGAGTAACAAGTCTACGTGGGGTGTTCAACTGGAGTTTCTAAAAATGCATGTAATTTTTTTAAGCGATAACTTAGATTATTTTTATTTAAAAAAAACTCGACACATATAAGAAAGGTGTTTGGTTTTAAACGAAAAATTTTCAGTTATTTCAGGAAACACACTATTTTTTTTAAGGTTTTTATAAGCCCGTATCTTCACAAATTATGAATTTAATTGGTTTTTTTTTCACGGAAACGGATGTACGAAAAAAGTTAAAAATAGGAAAAAGTTGTATTGAAAGTTGGTTAATCCGAACACGATATAAAAACTGGAAAAAGTCAGCCGCCCTAATTTTTTTACCAAAAATATTGGCAAGGTTGTCCTGTGGACCGCTACTGGACTTGAATAACTAGTCCATTGAACGCAAAATTAGGCACGGCCAAGCAGTTTAAACATTTTTTTCGAAATTTCGGTGATTATTTTAAAAATGTTCTCTATTGTATAAGAAATTGTAGAACTTTGTTGTAATTGTATTATTAAATTGAAGTTATCGAAATGTTTATAAAAGACTACTTTACCAGCTTAGCTCTTATAAAATAGCTCTTAAGAAAGCTAAATTCATATTTCCTGAGAAACCTCGTACACAACTGCAGGGAATACATTTCTAATGATCAACAATCATTTTTATATGACTACAAAATAAGTGGACGAAATTTAAACAGATAACAATGTTTGGGATTTTACATAAAACCGTTCTCATTTGACGTTCTCAACTCGAAGCCCCTGAAAGAGGGCGAAGCCCTAACGCAATTTGGCTTATTTTCATATAAAGCCTTAGTTAGATAAATGCTCTTTAAAAAATGTTCTCAGAAGAGATGCGATATTTCTAGCCGTTTTCAAACCGAATGCCATCAGAAAACCGCCCGACGTTCCGCGCTAGCGCGACTTGAAGATTTCGAACTAAATATGAAATTGAAAAAACAAATAAAAATATCGTTTCCATGAACCCTTACTTTTTAGTAGGCTTTAGGCTTTTATTTACTGACCAGGCAAACTTATCCAAGAATTTAAAATAAGAACAAATCTATCGCTAATGTGATTCGTGTTAAAACTTGTGTTAATCCATGTCTCCTGTTAATCCAGATCAACAACAACATTTTAAACTCTGGAATTGATGGCTGCCTCATTTCCCGGTCAAAAGCGACATAAAACAACCGTCAACTAATTAACGATTCTAAACTTAGAATCTCATGCTCAAAAATAAAATATCTTCGTCTTCCGGAAAACGCATGTTTCATCGCCGCCAGTTGATTAAGTTTTTTCCACTTCGGTTGTAACTTTTAATAGATTTTTGCGCAATTTTCATCTAATTTAGATCAGATTGAACCGATGAAATCACATTCGCAAATCTATGCTTGTGGGTTTGCGTTTGGTTTTGAAATTAACAATAATACGGTACCCACATATGTTACAAAAATAAAGTGTAGCTCAGCTTGAATACGCATAATTTAATTATTACTATTATAGCAGACTTCTGCGGCAAGAATGTAACGATCAAGAATTGCAGATGCGAGTATTACAGCATATCGGTTTGTAGAAATTCTTTTCAGATTCATTTAAATGCTACTTTGATTTCAATTAAATGAAAAATTAACAAAGAAATTAACTCATTCTAAGCGTGCTCAGAAAAACCTTCTAAAAATAAGAAGATTTACGATGCCCGACAATTTTGGAGAAATTCGAGATTTTGTTTAGGGAAATCAATTTTGTTTTGAAGAGCGTTGGCCTATTTCGATCTAATGTTAGATGATGAAGACAGTCATCAAGACATTGCCACACAAAATCTAAATAACTCGGTGAATTTTTCAGGCTCTTAGGCCGTCGTGGATAAGAATTTTTTGACGTTTCACAAATACGAGTAGCATGCATCTTCAGAGATGTCCTATTGGAAGCAAAATTTGGAAAAGCGGAGGTTTTTTATGTCTAGGAAAAATTTATTTGTTCAGAATAACATCGAGATAGTTTGTGCCATTGGATAAGGAGCACAGAAGCTGCAAAGCCATCGCAACTATTTGCGAAATAAAAATGTTTTAGCTCAAATTTAATCCAAATATACCAGTTTGGTTAAATCTCATTTGACTCGCAACTTTATTCAAAATTGTTAAAAATCTTAAATTTTAGAGAAAACGTAAATCGTAAACGTTCCCTAAACGGAAAACCTTATCCTCTGCAGGTGCTCTTGAACAAGTTATGAATAAAATTAAGGCACTTCTTGAAAAAGTCGGGATTTCTGCAAAAATACATTCAGAGTTAGGCTTTTGCTTAAAACCAGTGCGTTTTTCGGGGTTTTAGGCCGTGCAAAGAGTTTCTTCCTGACGTTTTGCATGCACGAGTAGCTTGCATCTTCAGCTTGAAATCGCAAAAACGTCGGCCTAAAGGCCCAAAAACTCATCAAAGCAGCAGCAGTTGCTGCGCCGAGTAAACCATCTCTGAACGCCAGGAAGAAATTATTTTCTACGACGGCCGAAAATTCCGAAAAACCTCACCAGCTTCAAGCAATGACCGATAAACTATTTTGATATAACTCAAAATATCCAAGAATTTTAATAAAACACATTTTACCTTCCTGATTTACAAGAAATTTATGAGCTATTGTCTAAATATAGAAACATGTTGGATGACTAGAAGAACGAACAGTTGATAAATCGCACTTCAATGTTTGTAAATATTTGCTTCCTTCATCAATTATTTTCCAGTCAATCTGTTTAAAAGTGCAATAATTTGCAGGCCAGATTGGGACTTCAGTTGGAAATGCAGATGAAGGCACAGATAACAAAGGTAAGCGAAAAACTCAATTCAAAGATGAATTATTAGACAAAAGCATGTGTCCAACCTGCTAAATCAATTTTGGAAAATCTCCCAATAAAACTTATATTGATACAACCGCATGTGGGTGCAAGTTTAATGTCTTGAAAAAAATTTGTCATAAATATCCTTTGATAGATTCAACAAATGTCCCAATCCCACGCCACATAAAATAGCCATATGCGAATAGAACTTAATGTTTTATTCAATATTTGTTTCTTTACTGCTAAGTATGTATAATGAATGATGGCTTGATTTATCCGGAAATTAGCCTACGGGTTTTGAATGAAACTAACTTTGCAGGTTCCCATCTTACCACAGCAGCAAAGGCCATCCGCATTCCCAAACAGTACGAAAATAAACTAGACTACTCATGCAAAAGCGTTATTCCTCCCCAAATACTCAATGGAAGGTTTATTAGACTGCGACATGGTAAGCAGTCAAAAAGCAAACCTTACCTTTTAGCTGAATACCAATGCAACCGCGGCTACAAACTGCAAAGTCGCAATCTTCAGGGCGTTTTATTCTGTAGAAGGAAAAAGTGGATTGGCAAAAAACCGCAATGTGAATTAAAAACTCTCGGCATTTCAGCTGAAGATGTTGATAGATCTTTTCAATCTGATCAAGCGCAAGAAGATGTTGAAGAGGAATATGAAGATGGAGATTATGAAGGTGATTAAATTATATAAATATCAGTTAACTATGCAACACTCCAATATAAAAATAAAGAAAAACCCACTCATTTATCTACAAAAAACTGTCACTATTTAATAAACCTTTTCAGAAGGAGAAGAATACGAAGATGAAGAATACGACGAGGAGGAAATTGAACCGAAGCCCAAAAAGCCTGAACTTAAGAAAGTTGAAACAGACAATAAACCAACGGATAAAGCGAATGAAGAAATCAATAAGGTAAAAGTGGAGGAAGCAGTGCAAGAAAATGGGAGCGACAATCCCGATACAGAAGTGATAGATAAAGATGACGAGGATAAGAGCGACTACCCGAAGGAGAAAGTTGAGGAAACAGTGGATGAAAATGATAGCGACAATCCCGACGCAGAAGTAACAGACGAAGATTACAAAGATAAAAACGAAAATTCGAAAGCAAACATTGTGGACACAGTAAATGGGAATGAAAGCGGGAATCCGGATGCAGAAATAATTGAAGAAAATGCTGAAGAGGAAAGCGGCAATCCTGATATAGAAGACACAGAAGAACATGAGGACGATGAAAGCGACACATCTGATATGGAAGTAGCAGAGGACGATGATGAAGGAAAAAGCGACATTTCCGATGCAGAAAACATAGAACAAAATGGTGACGATGAATCCCATGAAACCGTTTTGCCTGCACATGCCAAGACCGAAATCACTCACATGGAGTCAAGTAAATGCATTGCTTTTCCCATCAAATATGTTTCTCATGGATATTTTCAGATGCGGCGAAATCTGTAGAAACTAAGGAGAAAGACCAAACTAAAGCCGATGTTGCCCATGAAAAGGAAACAGACGAGATTGAAGATAAAAGCAAAGAAACAAAACTGGAAAAAAATACTGAGGACAGCGATTCTGATAAAGGTGAAGAATATGAAGAGTACTATGAGGAATACGACGAAGAAGACTACGACGACAATGAAAAGTCAAAAAACGTGCGTTTTTCATAATCAAAATCAAACTAGTCATTGTTTTATGAAACTGATTTTCTATTGTTAAAGGTTAAAAAGGTTGCAAAAGAAGAAAAGACACCGGCAAATAGAAGAATATCCGAGGACGATTCAAACACTCTAGATTCGGTGCGGGCGGAATCAACAACGGCATTCAGCACTAAATCTGAAGAAACCTTGAAAGAGCTCGTGACTGAAGAAAGCAACAAAGAATCAACGACAATTGCACCAGAACCAGTAGAGAAGAAGCCAGAGGAAGCTCTGGATAAAGATAGTAAGACGAACCATTAGAACATACAATTCTCATTAAAAAAATGATGAGTTTTTAATGAATTTGTAGATTTTTTTACAAACTCCTTTTTGGGTATTTCGCCTCAAAAATTTTTGTCTTTAAAAAAGACAGAATTTCCTCACGTCTTTTATTACAGATTGATAAA
>NW_026018508.1:11820693-11822067 GCF_020466585.1 Dendroctonus ponderosae
AAATACCCAAAAAGAAGTTTGTAAAAAATGAATCCGCCTCAACAATATAGAACTTATCTACGAATTTGTAGATGTTGTTTCGGAAACCTTGACGCCCAATAATCCTGAGTCAACTACAAGTGGAGTGGATGAAGAAGATGAAGAGGAATACGATGAAGCTGAAGAAGACGGCGACAAAAAAGAGGAAAGCGTTAAAAATTGCGATCCCGGATTCGAACTAGTCGAAGCCCATTGCATAGGTAAGCATGAGCTGGACAATTTGCTTGCCGTCATTGGATCAATGATGAATGCTTTGTTTAGATGTAGATGAATGCGAAACTGGCAAAAATACTTGCTCCCATTCATGCGAAAACACCATAGGCAGTTACCAGTGTCAATGTCCCGAAGGATTTCAATTGTCGGCCACCAACTCCACTCAATGTGAAGACGTTGATGAATGCTTGCTTCTCAAGCCTTGTTCGCACATTTGCCTCAATTCCATCGGTAAGCTTTTCACACAATAAAACTTTGGAACTTGAAGCATTTTCCATCCCTGCAGGCGGCTTCGAATGCCAATGTCCAGACGGACTGTTAGCAGAAAATGCTACACATTGCACCAACTTGTCATGCTCCCATACAAGCACCAAAGTGAATGGAAAGTTCCAGTGCACTTGTCCTTTGGGATTCGTTTTAGGGTAAGCAACAGCATTTCCAGGAAAGGATTTCTTCACTAACTGTTCCAGAAACGATGAGCGCACCTGCGAAGATATCGACGAATGTCTCATCGAAAATACCTGCTCGCATGAATGCAAAAACACCATTGGCTCCTTCACCTGCAGCTGCCCTGCTGGTTTCATCCTGGCAAGGGATGAAAAACATTGCGAGGACGTAGATGAGTGTATGGAAAACAACTGCCCGCAAACCTGCGAGAACACTCCAGGCAGTTTCAGGTGAAATTTGGAAGACTTCCAGGTGCTTCTTTGATGATAACACGGAATAATATTTAGGTGTCTGTGTGAAGAAGGGTTTCAATACGACATCCCGTCGAACGAATGTGTGGATATCAATGAATGCGACGAAAAACTGAACTTGAGTCAATGCGAACAGCTTTGTATAAACTACGACGGAGGATACGAGTGTGCCTGCAAGTCCGGCTTCCTTGTTGGAGCGGACGATTCCACTTGTATGGATATAAACGAATGTGCTATCCAGAACGGGAATTGTAGCCAGTTATGTCAGAATTTGCCGGGATCATTCAGCTGCGGGTGAGTTATATATTTTAGTCTTGATTTTTGTTGTGTTGTACAGGGTTATTCACGCTATACGGCACGGAAGTTTGCGGCTAAACCGTTTGATTTTTAAAAAGTATTATTTTATGAATTGTCCGACGCCTAC
>NW_026018508.1:11823066-11826224 GCF_020466585.1 Dendroctonus ponderosae
AAAACGGGACGGAAAACATGAAATTTTGCAATAATCTTGCGCCACCCTTGCACAAAACGACGATCATTTTTCTAATTTCACAGATAACAGAAGACCCTGTCTATGAAATAGCGTGCGTTTGCCCGCCCAGATGGATTAATTATACCGAACTAATTTTAAGTGGATAATGGGACAATTTAACACACACGGACCTAAATCAGGAAATATTTTGTAGAAAATCCTTGCTCAGAAAGCAACGGCGGTTGTTCGCACTATTGCAAGAGCGAAGCGCAAACCGTTCGCTGTTCTTGCCCTGCGAACCACAATCTAGTTGGGGATAAAAACTGTGTGCCAGTTAACCCTTGCTTGATCGACAACGGCGGGTAAGAACTCGACTAATCCACACCTGAACGCGTCTAAAGACAATCATCTTGCAGATGTTCTCACAATTGCACAGTGGCATCAAACGGTATACAATGTCAATGTCCTGCAGGATACAAGTTGGACTCGAGCACCTGCATTTTACTGGATCCCTGCCAGGAAGAGAACGGTGGATGTTCACACGAATGCCATCACAACGACGGCAAAGTGCAATGTTTGTGCCCTCCCGGATACAAACTGTTTGGAAAACTTTGCCTGGACGAAGATCCTTGCCAGAAACGGAATGGGGGCTGTTCGCATTATTGCAGCAACATTGAAGGTAACTATCAGCAGTAAACCATTTGTTCCAGAACCATCAAGCTTGTTCCAGGCAGGAGAGTGTGCAGCTGTCCATCCGGATTTCTGCTGCGTCCGAACCAGCGAGTGTGCAAAGACATTAACGAATGCAGAAGCAACAGAGGCAACTGCTCACATGGATGCAGGAACCTTCCTGGATCATACGAATGCACCTGCCCCCATGGGTTCCACCTGGAACCCAACAACCGCACCTGCATCGATGTGAATGAGTGCGAAATTGATAACGGCGGTTGTGAAATGTTTTGCCGAAATTACAAGGGTAACGAATGAACAACGACCGAAAACCATATCTAGAAACGGAAAAATTTCAGGAACGTTCAGATGCGACTGTCCAGAAGGACACGTGCTTGAAAGGGACGGAAAAACGTGCCGCAGAAGGGAAATTCAACAGTGCCAGAGTTTGAAGCCGCCCCAGAATGGAGGGATGAGCTGTCCGGGTTATCGACCAGATTACGCCCTGCTGGTACCATCTGGCACCAAATGTAATGTATGGTGCAATGAAGGGTTTAAGTTAAGAGGACGGCCTTTCCGCACCTGTAACGAGCTGGGCGAATGGGACAATGTGGATACTCAGTGTGTGGGTAAGAACAATTTTTATCCAACTAAAGGGGTTTCCAATCGGGATTATGTTATTGGGAAAACACAAAATATTTAAGATAAATGCAAAACTTCTTGTTATTTTGAAGATTTTACGTGCTTGGAAGCGACCCCCCAACTTAATAAGTATGTTGGTTTGGGACTGGATTAAAAACTCCTATCCAAACATACGTATTGATTTTAAAGTTCACTTTAAGATATATATTAAGTTTTGAATAACACATCATTCAAATGTCCACCTCTTTTGCTACAGAAGCGGATTCGATGGACCCAATTTTCAATCACTCTCTCCAATAAATCGACTCTAATTTCATTTTAATTTCTACGCGTCAATAGCTCGATGTGTGTTATAGGCCTGGGCAATACTGTGTCTTAAGACACTTGTGTGTTGATGCCGCTCTGTGTGTCCATGTGCCGCGACACCTGGCCTCTTACGACGCGGCACTTTGAACAACACTTAACACTTAACCTCATTCAAAATGGTAGATTTCAGATAAAATAAATACTTTGTATGATGGCAACACTAACGCGAATGACACGCATATTATGGATATTTTGCTGTTATTATAATTATATGGCGCATGAGATCCTTTAGTATGAATAAATTAATAACTCTCTTAATACGGGCCCGATTTGGATCATTGAAAGTTCGTTCTAAAGCGAGTGGTTTGGTCTAAAAATCGTATTTTGCAAACTTGAAATCTGTTGAGAATCTTGAACCTCATAAGAGTTTGAAAGTCAAAAAGACAATTTTCTTTGTGGATTTAAGGTCGATTTTCTTTTGGAAAAACAGCTTTTTGCATGTGGAACTTTTCTGCGTAACTGTTAAAATCGGGCCGGTTTGAAAATTGTGAAATTTGTTGAAAAACGAACGATTTTCAATAAAAACTGCATTTCGGAATATTGAAATCGGTTAAAAGACGATTTCCCGAACAAAATACTTTGCATTTTACCGCGATTAACTCATTTTCAAAATATCAGATTGTTCGCAAAGTGTATTCTCGACACATTCACTGTCTATAAGAAAATTTGTATTTGCAACAGTTTGGAACCAAATGGGCTCTGAAGATATTCAGATCCGAAATAAGGATCGCTCGATTGCAAAAATCTTTGGACCTTTAGAAAAATGTCCACCAAAAATCAAAATTTCACATGCGTATTTTTTGAGCTCAATCGATTCCTTTCGACGTTAGAAGGTCACAAATGTGCATTTATAAAGTGTTTTTATGTTGTGCAAAAAACCGCTTAAAATGTGTCGAAAATATCTATTATTTCGGGACTGAAACTTCTGGCATGTTTTTCGATGAGTTCGATGCATTATCCGCTTCCGTGAGCTGAAAATGATGTAAAATTTAAGACATTTTGAGGAAATTTTCATTTTTTGGCAAGCGGTGTTACCCATGCCTACTCATTTTGCCTCCGAGATATGAGCAAAAATGGGACAGAAAACATGGAATTTTGGCATAATCTTGCACCTAAGTGTCTGATATTCAAATTTCGCTTTCTGGACCAAAACTACTCGCATTTCCTTACTCACGTTGTTACGACTGAATCGACTTTTCAATTCTCTATCCAACGATGCCAAAACGAATTCTGTGGCTCGAATAGTTCTTGAGAAACTTCGAATAAAGCAGCGTCATGATCAAGTGGATTTTGCAGCTCAAAAAAAACCACGCAAATCTAAAACTTCTTGAATTCAAGCCCTTTTTGAAAAAACTGCCAACATTTCCCCAGCCATGGTTCACTTTCTAAAAAGGCTATTTATTTCTGTCGAGAATGATGTACAAATGAGCGTTCTTCCTCATTTTTCCTCCGAGAAATGAGCAAAAATGGGACGGAAAACA
>NW_026018508.1:11827154-11829099 GCF_020466585.1 Dendroctonus ponderosae
ACTCTGTTCTTATCGAACAACTTCGTCCATCCCGAGAAAAGAAATCTAGTGGACTGAAATCACAACTTCTTGGAGGCCAATAGCAGTTGCATTCCCGTATATTATTGTTTGACCAAACTTTTCCTCCAAATAATGTGATAGTGGCATTAGCAAAATGTGGTGTGGCTTCTTCTTGACGCCGCTCTTTTAAACCAGACCCTGTTGATTTGAGGAACTGAGCCCTTTGAGAATGCTTGTGCCAGCTGCAAGCGAAACGTCTGGTAGAACCTGCGCTCAATCTTAATTAATTCAAGTGTAAATTATATGTTACAGTTGCAACGTGTCCAAAGCTGCCCAGTTTTCAGGGCGGATGGTTCCTGCCAGGTGTTTGTAACACTGGTTCGATCTATCCGGGTGATTCGTGCTCTATTCACTGCCGATTGGGATATCGAAAGTTGCAACCAATTCACTCTGTGACTTGTGAGGATGATTTGCGATGGTCACTCGATATGACCCAGGATGTTTTGGAGCGGATTTGTGTTAAAGGTGAGTGAAGCACTAGGGGGGATCAATTAACCACTAAACACATTTTATGAAATATTACAGATTATGTTGAGGAAATTCGCCAGCCCTCTATAATCTGTCCCAACGATGGACGTTTGAGTTTGGTTCTTCCTCCCGGACACAGCAGCATGGCTGTGCGGTTCCCACAACCAAAAACAAGCGTAGATTTTCAGAAGTAACCACCATTGTAACTGTAAAAAATGTCCCCAACGCATTAATTCTTGCAAAATTTCAGATATGTAATTTCACAACCATCCTGGGGAAAGCGACTTGGAACCGTTCTATCCGTCGGTTCCGTTAGAGTCAAATTTACTGCAGTGCAAGCCAACCGAACGAGTTCCTGCACTCTATCGATTACAGTGGAGGATAGAGAAGCGCCCCAGGTGTCCAACTGTCCGAGGGACATAGAGAAAGTGCTGGAAAGAGGGCGGCGCAGCCAGATAGTTTTTTGGTCGGAGCCTAATTTCCTGGACAATGTCCAGGTTGCTCACGTTTACAAGTCCAGAGTGAGTGTCAGTGTTTTATAGTAGCAACTAGAGGCTTATTGGAATGTTTCAGGAACCTGGAAGTGAATTTGTCGTTGGCCGGCACCCGATTAGCTACATAGCGACGGACAGCTCCGACAATAAGGCTTATTGTCGCTTTACGATCGATGTAAAAGGTAGTTCATTTGATGAGAAACCAGCTAAACTTTGCATTAAACTACCGTCTAATTTTTAGAATCTAAGGCTTTGGAAATGGCCAATTCCATTAGAGCTCAAAGCTACAATGCTTATGCTGATAGGCGAGCTGATACTTCCGAGTACTATTTCAAAGCAGTTCTCGTTTGTCCCAGTGGAGCGCAATATGAGGTAGAATCAAAAATTATTTCTTTGAATCCCTATGGGAATATTTCACACTTATTTTCCAGGATTTATCTCGGGTGATTCCCGAATCGGGTTGTATATGGAAACACCTGCGGGCACAAAGACCGCAAAGCTTCCAGACTCCCATACAATCCAATCATCTTTATCCCTCTTACTCGAAGAAAGTTTACCCTCCATCGTATGTCCCGCACTCATTACACCCCAACGCTATTGGAAGTTCATTTGCAATAAGATCCGGAAGCCGTCTTCCTAGCTACATAAGAAACCGAAAACGGAAGGAGTTCTTCAGGTGGAATAGGAGATAATTTAGAAAAATCAGCCAATATTAACGTTTGTGCATGTAATTTGAATATCTAATAAAAGTTTCTAATTCCGTGTTGGTTGCATTTTATTTATCATTATTCATTGCTTAAGTTAAGGAGATTTCTACGACCTTCTACAGGAGGGTTTTTTCAATTTTAGTTTTCTCTCTTTAGAGTTTGGGTTTGCGAAATATGAGCGATTAAAGTTGGGACTTCGCAAAAAAATTGCATTTT
>NW_026018508.1:11830098-11836665 GCF_020466585.1 Dendroctonus ponderosae
CCCCCCCCCTGGCTTTAAAGCTGGATCCGCCCCTGAGTTAGGACTTTTTCATAAACCTAAACAGCGATTTCTAGCCCTTAAGGCGCTCTATCGAAAAGTTCCTATACATATTGAAATCTTTCGAACTGTCCATCTGCGAGATATAAACTCTTAAAGTTGGGCGACCCGCAAAAATGGTTTGAATTTATTCAACAATTAACTAGCCCAAGCCCTTAAGACGTTTTTACCAAACGGTTGTAATGAATTTTGTTGCAAAATTTAATCGATTTGGATATTTTAAAAAATGTCAAGTTTATCGTTTGCTCCTCTTGCTCTGAGCTTAGAAATTCTGAAATTTTTGCATTTTTCCTTCCATCTTTTCATATCTTTAGAGGGTAGAAATTTCTGGCGAAAACTAATCCAAACATTTCCTGTCGGCATATGAAGAAGTTCTTATGGATATTCAGTTATTTACAACCGTTTCGGAAATATAAGCTTCTAAAGTTCGGCCCCCACGAAATATTATATATTTTTTCTTTCTAAGTTTTCATAAGTTAGGATTTTTGAAGAAACCAGATTAGCCCTTAAGACGCTCTATCGAAAAAGTTCTAATGATTATTCGGAAATTTTCAACAGATATTCCGCAAACTTAGTTAGTCTCTTAAATGCTGATGTTTTTGCTTCTATCTCTTCAGAGGTTGGAAATTTCACGTAGAAGCTAAAAATCGAAAGCTAATAAAGAAAAGAATAGTCTAACAGAACTGTATTAAGCTGTTTCCTGAAACTCGTACATGAACAAAGTAACAATTTGGAATGAATGTCTTTAAATAAGTCATTTGCTGGACTGAGCAAAAATATCTTAATAAAATCGCATTATCGCACATTAAGAGCCCCCAATCTATTGTAGTAAATTAGCAGGCTATTGAATCAATAATGGGCTTTTAATGCAGTTGCATTTCAGGCTCCCATTTGATGAAGTATCGCTGTCCTTCGGGGGTGTTTAGTTGATACATATGTTTCTCTCGATTGTGCTCTCACCGGAGCCCTCCAGAAGTGGGATATAATAACAGGGGTGTGAGCAAAGGGTGTGTGGAACAATGGATGCTGTTTGGGTTATTTTAGCGTACTGAAATTGAATTATACACTTGGTTTTTGCATCCTGCCCTCATGCAGCTTCGAAAGCGGAAGCTGGTGAATATACTTGCATTTAAGGAATAAATGAATTGCTCCCGGAAAAATCATTCTCTGGATGAAATGATTTTCATCAATCAATTAACAGATTTGCCCATTTTCTGACTGATATTTAACTGATTATGAGACTTAAAAAAATCATTTACCCGCTTACATGTCCTTGTGTTTAAATCAATCTTGAAATAAACATCAGGTATGACGAGAAAATTATACACGTGTAGGGAATAAAATGAAAAAAAACAAATAATCGAATTTAGAAAAGAGTCATTCAAACGCAGATTACGTTCTAATCTCTCTAATTCCAAGTTTTGCCATTATTAAAGTGTTAAATACATGAAAGTGTGGATAATCTAAGCAGTTAAAAATCGCCAGAAATATCTGGAATCTGAAGGATTCAACAAGCTATTCAATACGTTCTTCGTGGTATTTTGACGCTTATTTTGAGGGGGCATTTAGAGCGATTGGAGTTTTGATCGAAAAAACCGTAAACATCCCAACTAATCGATTAATATTGGCCATCGGACACCGGAAGCAGCCAAATCATCTCTAAATTGAAAACATCGGTTATTTACGAGTCGAACACACTGTAATTAACAGCACAATTAAAAACCCATATTAGATGTGTCCAAATTTATTGCATGTCATATTTCACCCCCCATATAGCTGGGGGTTACACATATGTCATAAATAAAGGAAGTGCCACTCTCTTCCAAAATTCGTGTAATGACAACAGATTGGGGAAACCCACAAATTATACGTTCGACCTGAAACATCACCTTTACCATTCCTGTTAGACAGCGTTGGATTCTAAATAATTTCAATTAATATTGGGTCTTTGGATCAATTAATAAAAACTTATTCGAATAAATTCATTTTCTATTTGTTGGTCATAGTTTAAATCCGCTTCGGTGCAGTATCGAGTAGCTCAGAGACACGAAAGTATACGTTGTTACAGCCTGATTTCTTCTGAGTGATTTTGCTCTTTATTGGTTTGTTTCTCTTGAACCGTTCGAGAGTATATTCAGTTTTTTATGATCAATGATTTTTTATTTTTTATTCACATTTTCCACACGAAATATATTTAAAATTAATTTTTCAATTCCGAAGAAGGATGCACAAACAAAATTTTATTACAAGCTTGTCAACCTCTGTTTGTTTTTTTGCGTGTGTAAACCCATAAAAAAAACAAACAAAAACCAATTTTATCTTGGAGAATTTTTCAACTTTTTTGTTGTAAGACTACAGAGAGTTACAAAATGAACAGCGCCACCTACTTGCGATGAAAGTTTGTCCGTACCGCCTTTTTGGCAGAAATTTTTTTCTCAAATTAAAAAAATGCGCCCAATTGCAACGGGCCATAAAAAATGAATATCTTTCGATTGGCTCCGGAGGTTATAACATCGTATGCATTTTTCTTGGTGGGCTACCCTCAATTGCCCGCAGAAAGAGTTAAACTTTGACCGAGAAAACACGACAGTATTTCAACTCCCTGTACAATATATTTTTTATTTTTTTTGTTTATCTTTCAATTCAAATTTTGTCTAATAATCGAGCTGTGATTGGATGAAAATGTTGTTCAAATAGGACTGCCGATAGAGAGAATATTCACAGTCAAATATCAGTGAATATTTAAGCTTTGCGTTAAATTTACGGTGCAGCGCACAAAATATTCTGACAATTTTGTATTCTTTGCTGTTTTTCTAGATGTAGTCTTCTGCAGCTCGCGCCATTCCGTTTTTAGCCATTATCTTTGTCTTCGACCGGGTAATTTTCCTTCAATAGTTTTGGTGTTTTAAAGTTTTCATTGTGTCTTGCTTTTTCATTTTCACTTCGTTTGCTGCTTGCACAATTTCTTCCTGCTCTATTTGTGATACCTTCTGAATACCTTTTCGAACTATTGCTTCATTTTTTTCAGTTCCTCTGTGATGTCTCCAATCGGCTTTTCATCGTTAGCTTCCATCAGTCCATGTTTGGATTTGCATCTGCATCCTTCTCTTCTTTAATCTTTCTGTGTAAGTTCCAAATGTCCTGCCCATTTGCAACTTGTTCAATTTCCCAATAGTCATCTGTTTTATGGATTACCCAAAGTATTTTGATTGCATCAGATGGAAAAACCTATGGAACACCTAATACCACAGAGCAAAGATTATATTAAGAAAAAAAATATAAGGAAAAATGTTTATGCTGCGCTAATGCAGTAATAGAGAACAGACACTCTTTCCTCTGCAAGACTTGTCTTAGGAATACGCAATAAGAAAGGTATTGGAGCGCGAGCAAAATAATCCAAACTTCAGCGGAGAAAATATCCAATTGCTTAAACCGAGTTGAGACAGAAAGCCTCAGATTTGGCTGTTTTTTTCATATTGGTTTATATTTCAATATAGGGGGCTGAACTTTGACAATTAAAGCAGGGAACAGAAGAAATATTGAAGAATTTGAAATGTACTGCTGAGGGCGCATAGTCGAGTAAATCGATCCCAGAATTGAACATCCAGAATAGACTCTATGATGTCTATTCTATCCAAGTGGCTTATTTCTTCTACTAGCTCTTTATCAATTAAGCTCAAATATTGTCTTGCTTCCACTCTATTTGTGTTAACACTTTTCAACGCCACGCATCCAGACGAATTTCACTTCTGAGCTTGCAGCTTGTTTTTCTTCAATAATTTTTCAGTGGAACTGCAAAAACAGCCCCTGACCAATACATATTGCTTAATCCTGCCCATTATTATTGCTAGAATTTTTCGCGTTTCGCTCGAGTAGTTCGGCCCTATTTAACCCCCCGGGCATTAAAACGCACGTGTTCCAATCTCACCACCCAATCGCAAATACTTTATTTTGGTTTGATTTAAAACTCTGTCTGGCTTTATTTTCAAAGCTGATTACTGTCGGGTCTTAAATCCAAATCGAATATCCAGTTTATGATAGCGAGGGTGATAGATGAACTATATAGAGACTAATCTAAGTCCTGTTCAGATCGAAAGATATGTTAGGAGTTCAAATCAAACGTAATGAACAGGTTTCAATGAGCGTTTAGAAAGAGTGTTCAACAGCTAGAAGTGCCGTTAAAGAACATTAGCGGTAAGAGGTTTACTTAATTGAAATATTGTGGATTTGCGCAATTAGTAGAATTTTACTCTGGTTATTAAACAGACTTTAGTTAAATTTTTTATTAATGCTAAATTTGTATTTCATCTCCACCTTTTCAACTTCTTCAATCGCCAACCGCTGATCGAAAACCCCATCATTCTCTTAACACTTTATTCAAAAGCATTCTTTTAAACTAGTAAAATATAAATTAATTTAATAAGACTAATAAAATTAAAAGATAATAATAACAACCAATACGCAACAATACAATAATCTCAGGCTGTTAATCCTGGATAGTCTCACAAGACTCTTGTATAAGTCTTGGCCTTGCAGAACATGCTGTTAATTTTAGTCTTGCTTCTTTGGCAGGATCAAGAGTCTCGCTCATCACTATTTTAAAACAATCATGCTCACTTCTGGTAGATATAAAAACGTCCACTAATAGCCCAGGATTGTTTGGGCAGATGCGCCACTTTTTTCCGCCCTGATAGATCGAGCCCCACATAAAAATTAGCTCGACAAAGACGACCGCAGCGCGTGACACCCTTTAGGGAGGGTTTCCGTCCTCAATCCCATCGCAAACAAAAAACACTCAACGGTAAAGCACTTGCAATTTGTCATTTAATCCTCTCTTCACGCTTTGGTGTTTGACAAGTAATTTAATCGAATCTTAAGCACGTCAATCGAATGGAACTGCAACCCTTGCAGATATATGRAAGRGTCAGTTAAGAACACGAAGATCAATTAGAGATCGATTTCAATTTTTGTGGTGGAAAAAATTCCATTTTTATTGAAAAGAAGCTCTRAGGCTTRCAAGTAGACAAYTTARCAGSAYTATTCAKRAACTTAAACTTAGCTTAGTCTTTTCTCYATGGMGTTGAATTCTGTTTTGTGTGCAATTATTTTTTYYCTACGTGCAAAAAGGWAAATTAATTTAAAAWCTTTGGATTCATAATCTAGCTTTCCGTTCAATTTTYAATTGATAAAAGTAATCTRAATGCRGTTTTGAGAACATTTGARCAAATTCRAAAAAGCAGTTTGTTTAAATGCAGCTAAAAGCAGTTTAAATGCTTTWTATCGMAAAATATTGTATCTYGAAGATTTCTCGGCWTAAATTCAAMAAAWGGTGTAGTTAAACAGTGTTTGGAGGCGATGGATTTCTTGCAAKTTTACATACTTTATTAACATTATTATAATCSGAAWTKAATGCCGCGTCCAGACCTAACGAGTCGAGCCAGAGCTGAACCTAATYCGCGGCAAATTTMTTTGATATTTCGTCAWAACACCGAMWKAWAATCGATTWTCTGWMGRWRTTWTGAMGAAACRCAAGGAAATTTGCCGSTGCTCAGGCTCGTTTGGTCTGMACGCACCACAACGARAACCACTTTTTTGCRCGTTTGAYTCAAACTTTATGAGCTTTTATTGATTTTCACTAATTTCTGCGCTGGAAAAGTGATTATTTAATTATTTATTAATTAGAAATATCGAATTAAGTAGATAATAATTTATTAGTTAAAAATATTATTGAAAATAATTAAGAGAAAAATAGTTACACTTTATTTAATTAGTGGATTGCTTGCTTCTACTGTTGAGTCCATTTCTAGCCCTGTAAAACCTTATTTATTTTTAATTTTAAGCAAACATTTCTTGTTCGTAAAAAGTTCCACATGATTTAAAACCTCAAATGCTTCAGATATCTGATATTTTCCTTTTGCTTAATTGTTATTTTAAAAAAATTATCAGAACTGAAAACCAAGTTTAAACACGGAAATTGCGATATAAAATTAGGTGTTTAGTTTTTTTGTAATTATTAATTAATTTCGAATGAAAATGTATCTCTTGTGATGAATACTGACCTAAAAATTAGAAATAAAATTGTAATCAATGTTCAATCATTAATATTTCTTAACATTTTTAACAATTAACTAAATAAGTATTTGCAAATGCAAGACTTAAAAAGTGCAGAGAAAAATCCAAATCTTCCTTAGTTTTCGACAATATGTGCTTCTTAAAACCTATTTTCTTTACATCTTTTCCACAACAATTTTTCTGTTTTCCAATCTTTTTCTTCGCTTTCTCCACTTTTTTGGCAAGCGCTTTTTGAGCTCGTTTTTCATATCACTTAACTGTTTGTTGAATAATCTGGGGACAAGCAGCAAAATGTAAAAATCTTTGCTTGATCCGTTTGGTGCTTTCCATGAAGTTTTTGTAAGAAAATCAGCTTCGGTAAAACATTTTCGTTTGGGGGAAAACTTCTGGATTTGCGCAATCCATATTCAGGGGCGGATACAGTTTTAAAGTCAGGGG
>NW_026018508.1:11836755-11837417 GCF_020466585.1 Dendroctonus ponderosae
GGGGGGGGGGTGAGTTATGTAGAAAAAATACAGTCTTCTGTTGTTTATGAACTTAGAAAAATAATCGTCGTTTTGTGCAAGGGTGTCGCAAGATTATTGCAAAATTTCATGTTTTCCGACCCGTTTTGCATGTTTCTCGGAAGGAAAATGAGCAAGAACGCTCGTTTTTACATCATTGCAGAGATAACTAAATGGCCTTTATTCGACGTTTCTCAAGAACCATTCGAGCAACAGAATTCGTTTTGGCATCGTTGGATACAGAATTGAAAAGTCCATTCAGCCGTAACAACGTGAGTGAGGAAATTTGAGTAGTTTTGACCCAGAAAGCGAAATTTAAATATCAAACAATTAAGTTCAAGATTATGCCAAAATTTCATGTTTTCCGTCCTGTTTTTGCTCAAATCGCGGAGGCAAAATGAGCAAGAACGCTCATTTGTACATCATTCTAGAGATAAATAAATGGCCTTTTCAGAAAGTGAACCATGAATGGGGAAATGTTGGCAGTTTTCTCAAAAAATGCTTGAATTCAAGAAGTTTTAGATTTGCGTGGTTTTCTTTGATTTGCAAAATCCCCTTGAACATGACGCTGCTTTTTTCGAAGCTTCTCAAGAACCATTGTAGCCAGAGAATTCGCTTTGGCATCGTTAGATAGAGAATTGAAT
>NW_026018508.1:11837467-11854993 GCF_020466585.1 Dendroctonus ponderosae
AATTCATGAAGTTTTAGATTTGCGTGGTTTTTTTTGAGTTGCAAAATCCACTTGAACATGACGCTGCTTTTTTCGAAGTTTCTCAAGAACCATTCTAGCCAGATAATTCGCTTTGGCATCGTTGGATAGAGAATTGAATGGGGGGGTCAAGACCCCCCCCCCTGGATCCGCCCTTAGATGTATGTAGAAAACACTATAAAAAACTCACGAAAAAGTACTATATTATGTAAAAAATATCTTGCTCTCAATTTTCTTTTAAGTTACAGACAAACGCTCAATTTCAAGTCGCCAAAGAGATTACCAACTTGCGCAATACTTTTCTCACTTATGAAATGCTTTGGGGATAATCTTTGAAACTTACGTTAATTTATAAAGTTGGTACCCAGGTTGTACCTCCAGGGCCATTCTGCGCCCAAAAAAATACTTTACCAGCCGACTACTAGTTATCCACTGTTGCCTTGATCTAAATACTTCATTAAACAGCAGGTAAATACAAGAGATAAAAGATAATTAAAATTAGACTAGGCAAAAGAGTAAATAACGGGGAAAATCGATAGACAACTCCGCAGATAGGCGGAGCAAAGCCACCCCTACCAAAGTTCCGGCAAATCCGAGAAGCTCCAGACAAACAAACTCCGGGTTGTTCGGTTTAGGGGGTTGGAAACGCATTCCGGTGTTCTTTTAGTAGTTCCTAATAGTCTGCACGTGTCGATTGTTCCTGGGACATGTCCAGCACGTGCCATTCTTTACCGAACAAACACCGTATAACAAGTGTGCATTGAATCGGGATTTGAATGTGAAAGTTGCGGAATTTGGAAAATGTTTAACATGGACCATTTAGATATCGACGCTGTTAATCGGCAGTTTTTCTTCGATGCCAGTCCGTACATTTCCAGCAATGGGAACAGCAATAGTTCGACGGGATCATCCAATAGTAGTGATTTGTTTTTGTACGATGAAAATAGCAGTGATTCGGCTTTGTCGAGTTATTCGTTTAATAGTGATCAGGAGAATGTTGGAACTAATCCCAAAGAGTAAGATTTGATTTTTCAATTGTTTAATATTAATGAATGAAATAATAACCAACTTTGCAACTTTTCGTGCTTTAATTCTACTTTAGATGCAAATGCTTGAAGGGTTTTGCTTGTGAAGAGTAAAACGTGATCTGTTCAGCTCTTCTTCTGCAGTTGTTATGTGAACATTTTACGCTGAAAAGGCAGGTTTTATAATTTTTTCATGCATTATCTCGTATTTAAAGCACAAAATTTCTGATCAAGAAAGTAAAAAAACTTTATCCAAGTAGTCTTCCTTCAAAACTTCGAATCTTGTTTAAGCGCAGATGCTTTAACTAATTCATTCAATTGTAGAAATAATGAGAATCCCAATCAGATATATAAAGGAACATTAAATTATAAGTTAATTATAAGAAAACCCTTCATTAGTTACAAAATGCAGTTTCAAATTTTATCAAAAAAAGTTGAAAGTATGTTCGCAAATTTATATTTATGATGATTATCGTTTCCTTTAATTTGATATTTTTTCTCAAAAATTAAAGTTGCTAAAAAGATAAACTGTTCTCACTTTTTTCACTAAAAACTGATTTTATAGGATTTTAATTTAGAAATCTGATCTGATTTACTATTAGTCACTATTTCTGTTAATTTCAGTTTTCCAAATTCACTAAAACCGTGAAGAAAGTTGGCAATTTTTTTGCATTTTAAACTTGTTTAAGTTTGGTTATTTATTTTTGTTATTAATTATTTTTAACTGCATCTCACCACAAATCCTCTTTCTAGGTACCATTGGAGGACAATTTGAGCGCAAAATTGGTAGTTAAATTTTATTTGAGGAAACTGAGATTTTTTGACCAAATTTGAGCTAAAACACTTTCCTCATCATCCAATGCCTCAAACTATCTGTATTTATTTCTGAGAAAACCCTCGCTTTTAATGAAAGAAAAGTCCTAATGCAAAAGCGATTGAGATGTTTTAAACAGTGAAAACTGAGAAAAACTAGGCTTTTCAACGTTTCAAACCGAGTACTTTTAATAACACAAATTTGCGAAAATTAGGCTCAGATTTGGCACACCCTATTCAATCATAATAGATACCAATGATCCCAATGCATCGCTTAATCCTTTTTTGATACGCCATCTAATCGCGCCTTAATAATCTTGGGGATTACGGAAAAATAATCGTGGACGCCTTTGCTATAATTTTCCCTGTTTTGCACTAATAGACAATAAAACTAAATAAAAAGTTAATTATTTATTGTTTAGAAGATCGCATCGCCATCGAAGAAAGAACAAATGCCCTCAACAACAAATCCAACAGCGACAGGCGGCCAATCTTCGCGAACGAAAACGAATGCAATCCATCAATGATGCTTTTGAGGGTCTTCGAGCCCACATACCAACTTTACCGTACGAAAAACGTCTTTCAAAAGTGGACACATTAAAGCTCGCAATTGGTTATATCAATTTTCTCAGCGAATTAGTGAAAGCGGATAGAAACTCAAATACCGAGTACTTTAATGGAAACCGAAGATCGTCGCAGAAGGATGAACCTAAGAAGATCATTGTTCGAGGTAGGCATCGATAGAGTGGATTGATGGAAAAGAGGTTAAAGGGCGAATAGTCCCCTATAAATTTCAATATCGACAATGAGGAATGTCCGTGCAAATGCCATTTGTAACACTAGGCAGCTGCTTCCGGTGATGTGCGCTTGTAGTTAATGTGGGGTGGAGAAAAACAAACATAATTATTTTTTCATGTATAAATCGGTTTTAGGTGCTGGTGGTTTATACACAGCCCATTCTCTCTCCTGGTCCAGGAACAAGGAACCAAACGCGAACGGAATGATGCACGCTAAAGTCTGGGTTCCAGAAGATCCCCGGACGAATAAAGATGGTTCTAGTTCTTCGTTTATCTCGGACTAATTCCCAAGCAACATTTGCAATTTATACCAAAGGCACACTCTAGTCACTTTTGTTTTATTTATATTGATTTTTATTTACCTCTTTGTTAATTTGTTGCTGTAAATATGTATAGAAAAAATAAAAACATCGTTTATATACACATAGCATTTCCCATGGGGTTTGATTTCCAATCCCATTAAAACGGGCTTGTTGTCGAAATCAAGCACTTTTTCTGGGAGTTTGTTCGTGAAAACTCCCCATTTTTCTGTAGGTGACCGCCATTGTGAAAACTCGTGGGAAATCTCCAACTGTATCCAATCAGAACAGCGCCAAGCTATCGATTTGAGCAACAGAATCGACGTTCTGATGTGGGAAAATCCCAGGTGTTTGTAATATTTTCCAAAGAACTCAAAGTGAAAATGCAACGCATTATTAAACCATTATTAATGCATTCGCTGTATATTTAGAAGGCTTTAGTTTTTTCTTATTTATGGGCAATTATACACGTTTGAATTTATTTTGCAGTTTTTCCACTGAGTCACTGTTTGCATTTGCTCTTTTTCTGTTTGAAATAGCTGGGAAAACACCATGTGGAAACTGAAAAATGTGGCAAAATTGTCAAAAGCCCCAGATTAATTTAATAAAATGAAAACAGATTTGTAGAACAAAATTAGAAATTAAAAGCAAAACCCAAGTTTATGATTTAAAAAGTGGTTTGCTTTTTTGGAATTTCGTTGATTCTCTGGATATGACGTCAACATTTTTTAACGGAACACTTTCTTAATGAAAATTTTACTCCAATACACTACTATTAAGAAAAACACGTAGATGACAGTTTTTATAGCATCACACCCTGTAGATTTTACAAAAATTTGACGAAAACATCATAACAATGTCAGTTTTGAGGATGATTTTGGCATTAAAGTTGTATGATTCTCACTATTGTTAGAGGTAAGATTGAACGTTGATTCCAATTAAATGTGAATGATTATAATTATGAAAATATTTTAATTTGGCTCGTGAATACATACATTCACGATCAGATTGTTGCGCAAACAGGATTTTCCACTGTAAAACACTAATAGCATGTAATCGGTACAATAAATGATAATCTAGGATTTATTAAGCAATTCCCTTCAATAACTTTAAGATGGAAATGAAATAATTTAGATGGAAATTGTTCTTATCAGTAAAGCAGTTTGCTGGTCGTAGTTAAATTCGCAACAAAGTTCGTACGAAAACCACGTTCAATTAGTCAACTTTTTAATGACCACTTTTTTATTGGAACGTTAAAGGTAAGTGAAACCAGTTATGCACATTTTAAGCAACTAATGTAAGTTTATAATTTCAGGTGAAGCTAACGCATTTGAAAATGCTCATACTCACTCTAGTCTCTTTTCTGGGCTGCGTATGGCATTCGCATGCTTCAGTTATACCAAGAGGCCCAACAATTGAAACTACCAGAATGGTGGGAAGGAGAGCGAAACGAGCAACTGAAGAGGTTCACTCCTGTTCGAGTATGGTGTATTGTCAAGGCGATCTGTTGGATACAGTGCAGAAACAGGAATTGTATGCAGATTCGAAAACGTTCGTCGATATGAGCCAGCGAAATGATGAGAGCGTCACTTTGGCGAACTTTCAAGCGATGATGGCATCTACCAATAACACTCCCTCAAAGGATGATGTGCAAAAGTTCGTCGACGACAACTTTGTGTTTGAAAACGAAACTGTAAGTGAATAGCTGCGCTTAATGCAATAAATCAATCTGCCATCTAGGAATCGTGGACGCCTCCCGACTTCAATGAAAATCCCGCATTTTTGGAGAAAATTTCGGACCCAAACATCAGAAACTTTGCCAAATCTCTGGTGTCTTTTTGGCCACAGCTTGGCAGAAAAATTCGCAGCTCCGTCAACAACAACCCAACACGCCATTCTCTTATTCCGGTGCCAGAAGGGTTTATAGTCCCGGGAGGGCGATTTAGAGAAATCTATTACTGGGACTCTTACTGGATTATTAAAGGTACCATCATCTCAAAGCACCGCTCTTCAAATGCGACACTCTTCCGGCTCAATTCCAGGCTTGCTGATCAGCGAGATGCACGAGACAGTCAAAGGAATGCTAACCAACCTAATCTACCTGATTAAACAATATGGATTAATCCCGAACGGCTCGAGAGTCTATTACATCAACCGATCGCAACCGCCCTTATTCGCATCGATGGTTGGCCTCTATTTGGACTACACAAATGATCTGGATTGGCTAAGAGCCAATATTGAGTATATTGAAACCGAGCTGAACTTCTGGCTTAGTAGTAGAACACTGAATCTAACATCAAATGGCGTCAGCTATATGTTAGCTCATTATGGAACGGAAAGTAACACACCGAGGCCGGAGTCATATTCTGAGGATATTGCGACATGTGCACATGAAACTAGTGAAACCGCACGGGTAAGAACTTGATTATTTGTCAGAAAGGCCAAGACTTACATTGATTTTTCTCATTTCATTGGTTAACAATTTTTTTTAATGCAAACAAATCCCCAAAACATTTTTTGATTGGCAAGTTGCGTATACATTTTGGCATGTCCAGAACTAACTGCCTGCATAAAAAAGTCACTGGTTCAACTAGTTTAGGAACTCGAAAATTTTTCTGAAATATTTATTATAAAGTTAAACCGCGCTTTTATTTACTTGTCTCTTTGAGCGGATTAAACGATTGGAAAGCTATCTTTTAGTAAAAAAAAATGTTCCCACTCCCTTTAATACTGGAAGGTTGTATATTTTCAAACCGTTTCAAAATTGCTGACTTTAACAGACGATACCTTCTTTACTATATACTCAAATGTCTTACATATATATTATCTTCTATATCGTCTTATACATATACAGGGTGTCGCAATAAGGATGGTAAGCGGCTGTATCTTGCAAAGGGTGTGTTGTAGAGTCATCGGAAAAAAAATTTGATAACTAACTTGACGAAAAGAATTTGCTGGAAATTATTTTGAAATTTCTCTATAAGTATAAGGAATTGTCCCTATAAGTGAAACATCTAGTAACTTTGGAAATAGTGAGAAAAATAAAACAACATTTTTTCTTCCAAAGCCTACTTTAATTAGTTGAATTAGGCAACCTTCATTATTTTCAAGTATTAAATCGATTCCAGAAATTATTTTAAGATGCGGTTTTTGCGGTTTAGTTTACTTTTTCTTAGGCTTTCAAATGCGTGTAAACTGATTGAAGTATTTGAAAAAGTAAACTAAACCGCAAAAACCGCATCTTAAAATAATTTCTGGAATCGATTGAATACTTGAAAATAATAAAGGTTGCCTAATTCAAATAATTAAAGTAGGCTTTGGAAGAAAAAATGTTGTTTTATTTTTCTCACTATTCTCAAAGTTACTAGATGTTTCACTTATAGGGACAATTCCTTATACTTATAGAGAAATTTCAAAATAATTTCCAGCAAATTCTCTTCGTCAAGTTAGTTATCAAATTTTTTTTCCGATGACTCTACAACACACCCTTTGCAAGATACAGCCGCTTACCATCCTTATTGCGACACCCTGTATATGTATAAGACGATATAGAAGATAATATATATGTAAGACATTTGAGTATATAGTAAGAAGGTATCGTCGGTTAAAGTCAGCAATTTTGAATGAAAAATTAAAATAATAATTTTTTTCGAGCAGCGGATTTTCCGAAAATGATTAAGATTGCTTTTATATCACATATTGTAGAGTTTTTATTGCTCTTTCAATTGTTTCAATTATTTGACAAGTTAGGATAAAAGTCCGTAAGGAAAATAGTACGGCTTTTAAGGATCTTTTGACTAAATTTACTAGATCTTTCACTTATAGGGACAATTTATGTATAAAATCGACTTTTTAAAATACCGTTTGCAATTACGCCATGTAGTGGTCATCTGAAAAATTTCAAAATAATTTCCAGCAAATTCTTTTTGTCAATTTAGTTATCAAATTTTTTTTTCGATTACTCTACTACACATACTTTCCAAGATACAGCCGCTTACCATCCTTATTGCGACACCCTGTATGCATATTGGGAACTTCTTAGGTCGGAACTAATCCGCAAAGCGCATTTTTCCGCTAACAATCCATTGAGCTCAAAAACCGAACATGATTTCTAACCGATAATTTCATAAAGAGAAGATGTTGATTTAAAAAAAAAAAACCTCGACTTCTTCAACGCGCCTCGAATTTAACATTATTTTCACTTGAAAGGAAGGAGGAGTAAAGAGAACCCTTTAAAAAGCACACTAGAAACTTCAGATCCGAAATAATCCATTTTTTTGACCTATTTAACCGGTTTTTAATCGGTTACGTTCTTTTACGGGCAGACAGACCCAAACACTTTATATTTGCATATTGGAGAGCTGAAAAATCCATGGGGTTTAAAAAACCCGCATGTAAAATGTTGATATGTGATTTTAAAAAAATCAGGTTTTTCAAAATATCTCAAATTCTTCACAATTTTTATCTCAAGGAGGCGATAAATACACAGCGCTTATTTAAAAACACACCAGAAGCTTAACATTGGACATTATTGAAATGTGTGGCCATTTTAAGCGATTTTTGATCAATCACGTTCTTTAAGAGACTTTTTTTCTTAACTTTACTGTAGGCTCTAACCAAGGGGGATCCAAGGGGGGGCATGACCCCCCCCCCCATTCAATTCTCTATCCAACGATGCCAAAACGAATTCTCTGGCTCGAATGGTTCATGAGAAACTTCGAAAAAAGCAGCGTCATGTTCAAGTGGATTTTGCATGGTTCACTTTCTATTTATACATGGTTCACTTTCTAAAAAGGCCATTTATTTCTGTCTAGAATGATGTACAAATGAGCGTTCTTGCTCATTTCGCCTCCGAGAAATGAGCAAAAACGGGACGGAAAACATGGAATTTTGGCATAATCTTGCACCTAAGTGTCTGATATTGAAATTTTGCTTTCTGGGTCAAAACTACTCGAATTTCCTCACTCACGTTGTTACGACTGAATGGACTTTTCAATTCTCTATCCAACGATACCAAAACGAATTCTGTGGCTCGAATGGTTCTTGAGAAACTTCGAATAAAGGCCATTTAGTTATCTTTGGAATGATGTAGAAACGAGCGTTCTTGCTCATTTTGCTTCCGAGAAACATGCAAAACGGGACGGAAAACATAAAATTTTGCAATAATCATGCGCCATCCTTGAATGAATGAATTCAAAAACATTCATTTAAAATTTAAATTTGTGCGCGAAACATTTTCTTAAAGAAGCGAAAAACACGCTGAAAGCTTCAGATCCAAAATTATTGACATTTTTTGCCCACTTTAAGCGGATTTGATCGGTCACGTTCTTCAACCGACGCAGCAATACACATGTAGAAAATTGGAAAATTTTAGACAAAATATTACTTTCTGTTTTCTTTCATTAAAGTTCAAAAGCGAATAAATATCTTTACAGATTTTGCAGCGCGCCCTTAGAATATAAATAAATCGGCCAAAACGTCGGCAATTTTTACCAAACAAGAACATACAAAAACTCCATATTTGTTATTCTAGCGCGGTTGTTACAATGCGTTGAAAACTGCAGCTGAAACCGGCTGGGATTTTTCAACACGTTGGATTTTTGACGAACAGGGAGGAACCAATGCAACCCTCTCCTCCATCGACAGCAAAAGAGTCATCCCGGTTGATTTAAACGCGTTTCTCTGCAAATCCTTCGGGCTATTGGCGGATTTTTATGGAAAAATTGGCAATGTTTCTAAACAGAACCTATGGGCGAACCGAGCCCTTGAATGGCGCAACAGCATAGAAACACTCTTGTATAATGATGCGGATGGGATTTGGTACGATTTTGACTACGATATGAAAGTGCAAAGACAGTACTTTTTTGCCAGTAATTTCGCCCCACTGTGGGCCGAATGTTACCGAGAGGAGAACAAGGAGCAGTATGGAAGCAAGGCGGTTAAGTATTTCCGCAAGAGCGAAATTGAATTGTTCCAGGGCGGAATACCAACTTCCCTCGAAGAAAGTGGAGAACAGTGGGACTTACCAAACGCTTGGCCTCCGCTTCAAGAGTTTGTAGTGCTTGGTGAGGATTGAGGAAATTGAATTGAAGGAACTGGCAAGTTTAACTAAGGGCGCAATTTTTTAGGATTGCACAAATCTGGAGACTCTGAAGCCCAAAGCGTAGCAAAGGAATTTGCTAATCGATGGATTAGCGCCAATATGAAAGGATTTGAAACTGATGGCGCGATGTATGAAAAATACGATGCGATCTATCCAGGGCAATATGGGGGAGGTGGCGAATACGAAGTTCAGCTGGGCTTCGGATGGAGTAACGGAGTCGCATTGGCTTTCATTGACCAGTTCAGTTCTAGCTCAAAAATCAAGGCTTTAATGAGTAAATCTCTCTATTTTGCAATGTTCAGCTCTTTGTCGCTTTATTTTACATATTATAAGCTATAATGCTGCCCAAACTACCGCTAGTGCCGAGTTTTCAAGCCGATATTCAAACGGTACTTTTTCCAAATCTGGGAAAACTTTGCTGAGTACACGCAGCTTGTTGAATAATATTATTTTAAGCAAAGAAAACTGATGTTGTGAAGTGAGGTTATGAATGCAAAACTAACTGTTGCGCAGCTTTGTGATAGTACTGCTGTTTTGAAACGTTTAGAGTAGCGAATTTAGAGTTTCATCAGTAAAACACTTTTTTAATGTTTAGTCTGTATTTTCCAATCCCCCAGACCGCCCCTCCAGACAAACGACATGAACTTTGAATCACCCTGTATACCTCTAAAAAAGCACCAGGACTCAAACATTATTTTCATGTTGACAACGCCGCTTTTTTCATCATACATCTGTGCACGACAAATGTTAGACAAGGGCAGACTCTATCCACTCTGTCTAACCTGAGGAAACCCGGAGTTGAAAATGACGCACGTTTGCCAAACTGCGCGCCAAAATATACTGTGTATATCTAGCAGCCGCCACAGCCCCAATACTAACCTAACCTAATATACCAAGTAATTAGTGAAAACGTCAGCCGCAAAATTCTAATTAGTATCACAAGCCGCTGATAAACACGAAATTGGAAGATTACGTCGAAATTCTTAAAATAAACTTGTTTTTCGCTTCTCGTGGCAATTCAGCAACTCGTGTTTTTCAGTAACCGCTAACTGCTGTGGGTGCACCCAGACTTGGATCGTGGCACGTAGACAACAGTAAAAAATTGTTTAAACAAACTATGTCGTTGAAAAAGTCAGTAGTGTTCCTGCAGAGCAAGAATGGCATTGCTTGTGTTACTCAAAGAGCCAGGTAATTAATTTGACGATCATCCAACTATGACCTGAATGACCTACAAGAGTCCCAACCTAAATGTTTCAGTTCTTGGTGGTCGGGAGTCCAGATGGGCCCCCCCGATGTCATCCTGGGAGTGACTGAGGCCTTCAGGCGGGATACTAATCCCAAAAAAATCAACCTGGGGGTCGGAGCCTATCGGGATGACGATGGTAAGCCCTATGTGTTGCCTTGCGTTCGGAAAGCCGAAGAGAAGCTGCGGGCCAAGAATTTGGACAAAGAATACGCCCCGATTGGGGGCACTGCCGAATTTTGCAAGCGCAGCATAGAGCTGGCACTTGGAGAAGGTTCCGAAGTGGTACAAAATGGCCTAAATGCCACCATTCAGGGCATCTCCGGCACAGGCTCATTGCGAGTCGGGGCTGCTTTGTTAAGCAACTTTTTCCCGGCTAACAAGGTGGTTTATTTGCCTTCTCCATCTTGGGGAAACCATACACCCATTTTTAAACATGCAGGCTTGGACGTTAAATCTTACAGGTATTACGATCCGAAAACATGCGGACTTGATTTTGCTGGAGCTCTTGAAGACATTTCAGTAAGTATTTTTTCTCATAAGAATCCCTTTTTAGCGCAAACCGGGATTACGTAACAATGAATGCATCAGTACAGTTTAAGATAAGATTCAATACCTGATTTGTTTAATCAGTTGATATTAATAAGATTTAAAATTCATGCATTTAACTAAGGCAATATTACTGGTCATTTTGCATGTAAATTTTCTAATAGTTTTATCAATGAGAGTACAAGAAATACAACAGCAGGTTAAACCGTATTCAAGTTAAAAAGTAAAATAGCAAGCGCCTCAAAGACCACCTTTTAAAGCTCACGTCGAGCCTTGTTTATTGAAGTAAAAATAAAAAGTTCACTCACCCTTAGGAAGATGTGGAAGACCGTGAATAAAGGGCAGTTGAAGAACAAGTTTCACGTTTGCCACTTCCCGAAAAAAAAAAGAAAATACGTAACTTGATTAAAACGAAAAAACGTTAAATGATTTATTAGCTTCTCAGCTTCAAAAATGGGTTACAATTCACTTTTTGCAGCCTTCAAGCCATTCAAATAAATTCGATTCTTCTCAGCTTAATAAACATTTAGCTATTGTTGATTGATTGCGTTCTTCACAGAAATATCTTTTTTTTCAAGAAAATCCCAGAAAAATCAATAATTTTGCTGCATGCCTGCGCTCACAATCCAACAGGAGTGGATCCTAGCAAGGAGCAATGGGCCGAATTATCAAACCTAATCAAGAAGAAAAATCTATTCCCATTCTTTGATATGGCCTATCAGGGATTCGCCACTGGCAGCGTTGATAATGATGCTTACGCCGTAAGATTATTTACTTTAAACCTCATTTTAACTTGTATTATTATTAATAAAATTGCTCTTCTAGGTTCGCCTTTTTGTCAAAGAAGGGCACTTAATCTCCTTATGCCAGAGCTACGCCAAGAACATGGGGCTTTATGGTGAACGAGCCGGAGCTTTCAGCATCATTTCCGATTCGAAAGACGAAGCCGATCGCGTAATGTCTCAAATCAAAATCCTGATTAGAGCACTGTACTCAAATCCACCCATAAACGGTGCTAGAATAGTCACTGAAATTCTCAGCGACCCTCAACTTAGATCAGATTGGTATGTTTAACGGCAAAAAGAAATAATGAACAAATATAGGTCACATATGGCGCTCTATAAAAAAAATCAAAACTTCTGAACTAGACCAACAAGCTACTTGAAATGTTTACAATGCAAAAATAATGCATTAAACTTCTTCAAGTAGGAACCCCGAGCAAATATATCCCGCGACTTATTTTTGAGAAGTGCGCAAAAATGACCATATACTATAACTGTTTATTTCTGTATTACGATAAGAGAAAATATTTTTTAAATTAGGTTGAAAGAAGTTAAAGGGATGGCAGACAGAATAATCTCCGTTAGAACCACACTTCGCGACAATCTCAAGAAGGAAGGCTCGACCAGAAACTGGGAACATATCACTAACCAAATTGGAATGTTCTGTTTCACTGGAATGAATCCTCAACAAGTAAGCAACTTTAAAAAATTCAGCTGCTCAAAGAAACATTTTCCATTTTCCCATTGTTTTCAGGTGGAAAAGCTAACGAAAGATTTCAGTATTTACTTGACCAAAGACGGTCGCATCTCCATGGCTGGAGTGACCAGCAAAAACGTAGATTATCTCGCTCACGCCGTTCACGAAGCGACTAAGTAAATGGTAGTTCTTTCATTCATCTTCATTGATATTCAAGGCATTTTTAATTTCTTTTTAAGACCAAAAGCAGAACGTTTGTCTGTGAAGGCCGCAAGCACTCAAATGTAAACCTTATACAAGGTAACACTTTATTCTGTTAATTGTTTCGATTGTTTTTGTTAATTTTTCTACAGATTTTTGTTGATATTTTTAGGCCTCAAACTAAAGCCAGTTATAAATAGAATAAAATCCATTATTAAACATGTCGTTTTTCTTCTTGAATTTCACAAACATCTTTCTTTTTACACTAAGCAACAAATTTGACTGTCGCTTTCGTGTGCAAAACCTAAACCGCTTCAATTAATATGGAAATGGGATAAAAATCTGATTCTTTTTTAACACAATTTATTTATTTTTAATTTGATTCAAATACTTAACTTTTCTAGTTCCGTTAGCAACTCTTCTTCTGCCTGAATTTTCGTTAACTGATTGGCTTCGAGCATTTTTCCGGATTCTTGCTCCTTCTTTAGCTTATTTATGGCATCCAATTTCTAGAAATTTCATTTGAATTGACACTTAGAAATAAACCGATATTCGGAACTATCACCTTTTTAATGTTCTTCAGCTTTTTATCCACTTCAGGATCTCCAGTCAGGTTCAGCTTGATGTTACTTACAACTGGAACTGAGCCTTCTTTGTTGCTATCTGCATCTTCATTCCGCTTGGCTTTCTTGGCCTCTCTCTTTTTCTTATATTTTAGGGCTTGTTTGGATGGAGCATTATTTGACCCTTTAGTATGAAGACAATTAGCTTCATAGCTAAAATTACTATTCAAAGTTTATTTACCGACTGTATGAGCTTCCTCGTCGTCGTCGTGCAATTTAAAGGTGACAACAGCCCTGTTTCTTGCTGAAGGTGGTCTGTAGGCCTGTTTAGAAGCAATAGGCTGGCTCGGAGCAATTCCTTCAACTTTTTTGCCTGAAATTTCCGGTTCTTTGAACGTCAGTTTTGGAAACGCCTTCCACTGGACTTCATATAGTTCTTCCCCTTGAGGCCAGTTGTTCTCATACAGGAGAGCGCCCGAATAATGCCAAATTTTAAAGCCATTTGCGGTTCTCAATCTGGGCGCTGTTGTGGCAGTTAAGAAATGCTCAGAATCGGGAGCCCATTGCAAAAACGTTGAGTCTGGTGCATCACAACTAGCTAAACAATTGTAGTGTTGTTGAAAGATTAATACTTGAAAAATGTTGTAAATTTTGACCTATTTTCTTCTTGTTGACTGCATCCCATACTTCTATTTGGCCACGAAGATTGCCGAAACCTCCCAAAAGTAGGATATTTCCATGGGGGTTGTAGTAAATAGAGTTTCTTGCGCCAGTTCCCATATCAAAACACGGTTCGCATTTTAAATTGAATATTGTAGCTTTTGCAGGCATAAACCCGTACACGACACAAAATTCCTGATTTTTTGGTGACCACTCTACAGAGTAAATTGGACCTTCTTTATCTAAAAAAAATTGCCAATTGCCTGATTGTTGATATGTAGTTGCTCCTTTTCTGACTCACTCATAGTGACCATAGAAGTATGCCCGTTTAGGCCTATGAAATGCAGGCCTTGCTTTCCATAATAAGAACCCCCTGTTTTGTCTACCTCCGTGGAAGTCAACAACAAAGCATTATTTCCTTTGGAGTTCCATAAGAAATCCACTTTATCAGCTTGAAAAAAGCTTTTATTGGCAATTGCTTGCTGATTGTCAAATTCGGGGTATTTGAATAATCTGAAACACATTAAATAACGGTGGGAATCGAACACTTATTATCGCATATACCTGCCAAATGATGGCTGGCCTGGAGGCCCTAAAGTATGGCATAAAAGAAAGTAAGTACCAACGTTTGGAGATAGTTTATAGGATATCACTTTATGCCCTGTGAGTCTGGTTACAATCCTTTCAAAATTACAATCCTCATAAAAGACAATATCGGTATTGACCAGCCTGGTGAAAAGTTTTTCGTCGTTGCTCCATTGAGGTTCCCAGTTGCCTTGTTTCTTTTGAGTGAAACTCTTGATAAGTTTACCTCCGTCTGTCTTATAGAGTTTCAAGTTCGGACTTCCTTGAGGATTGGCATTGCTAACGGCAAATGGTTCCCAGGTCATCAGAAAAGTACCCTTGGGGGAAAATGCCAAGCTATATGCCCTAGTATCCAAAATAGTTGCCACTGGACTCCAGTCATCAGTTTTTAAAACGGTTATTCTATGGAAAATGTCGGTATATATGCCTTGAAAGATTTCGATGTAAAAAACCTACGTTGCCTCATTAGCATATGCAAGATATGACCCGTCAGGGCTAAACAGTGAGGTTTTACATGACCTGCTTTCAATTGGAGAGAGCCCGCTTAGAGAGCCAAAATTAGGCGGCCCACAAAATCCAAGTATTCCTGCGGAACTTCTAGCTGAAATACATATGTTCAGGGGCTTAAAATCAGCAGATCGTTTAAATAGAACACTACATTGTTCGGGACATAAATGGCCTTAATGGAAATTTTATGAGTTTTATAAGTGTAAAACAAACTTCAATGAATAATAATGTGGAACTTGTTCATACTGTAACAACAGATATATATTATACTTACCAAAAATTGGTAGTTGTGACACCATTTTCAGGTTATGCCGATTGAAATTCGATTGCAGTTAAAAAGCAAAGGCTCGAACGAAACTAAAAATGACCTTCAATAACGGACACTAGAGAAAATATAGTCCCCAATATTCATGGTGCTTCTGAAATTAAGGATATAATCATTGTTTTATCAACGAGGAGCCCAATTTACCAACAAAATGTGTTACAGCTGACTGACACTGACACATAGCCATAAGCCTTGCTCTATGCACCCATAGTGAAAGTAAAATATTATTATTATTTTTATTTTATTTATCTTATTTTACTTACTCTATGTATGCACCCATAGATAAAGACGAGTATCTGAAAACATCTGAAGTTGACGTGCTTGTTAAATAGTCTTTTCTTTATTTAAATTACAAATTATAATATTTAAAGAACTGACGTACATTTCAAATAATATTTTTTCTGAAAATGTCTTGGTTATTGACGGCCTTTAGCGACGGTGCTAAATCAACTTTAAAATTGGTCTTCTTAATCATATATTAACTGTAATCTGCTTTGCTGTTTATTTGTGGTTATGAGTCCTAATGTTGTTATTTTTCGAAAGTCAACTGACTTTTGTTACGTTTTAAAATACTTCGTGCCATACAAACGGTTTAAAAAAGTGAAAATGGGGGATAAAACTGCTTCAGTTTCCAAGGTATATCACCATTCTGTGAATGTTTCCATACATAATTAGTAAGTGCCATTTATTTTAATTTACTCAATTTATTAATGATAATTTAAAAACTTTTTCGCCCAAAAAAAATCGTACTTCGGTTGGATTTGAGTGAAACATTGTCTTTGCTCTGTGTTTAAACTCGATTCCGTTGTTATCTGATATTTTTTTAAAGGTGAGCAGCATTTGATGTATGATGACAAATTGCTTGGATTTGAGTAAAATTTTGTCTATTTAAATTCGGCTCCGTTGTTTTCTGCGAACAGTTGAGTGAAAGAGCTTTCTGAGAAGTCTTTTTAAGGCCGGCTGGCATTTGATAAACAGTGCAACTTTAAACTTCAGGGTTTAGCATCCCCGAAAAAATCAGCTTTTACTTAGATTTGAGTGAAATATTGTCCATTTGAAGCTCGATGTCTTGGTCACACCCAGTAGAAGTGAAATAGAAATGTTTTAAAGGCGGGACGGCATTTAAAATTTTATAGAAATATGTACTAATCTTTACTCGAAATAATGTTATCGATTAAACACCAATACCAACATAATGTGATCAACAAGTTTATTGCCTTTATATGGTTGAGTTCTTCTTCGAACTCTTCGAGTTGATCTATAAATAGTTATTAGTAGAATATGTAAAGGTTAAATGAGTTTTAAGGGTCTTTTCTCGTGGTCCCTTTTTCGAACTGTTTCTCCCTTCAGATTCAGTGTGAGTTTTGGACTCCAAGGTTCGACATTTCATTTTCTGCGAGGTTCTATCACTTAAAAACTTCTAAAACTTCTTCTAGCACTTCTGAAAGGTCACGCTCGCCGAGCGTGTTGGTGAATGCTTGGATCGCCCGCTAACATGGAGACGCTGCATGGGAGTCTTCTTAGCTTCGCCTTAATCGCTTCAAGAACTTACCGGCGTACTTGTAGCTATCAGAGACAAGTAATAATTCCTTGTCGCTGGTAGCTACGCTGTCGCCGGCATCGCTCCCCGGATTTAAGGCTACTAGGCCCTCTCACTAACGACAAAGTGATGACTCCCCCAGAGAGGGAAAAAGTTGATCCTTTAACATAAACGGATCAAAGCTGTAAGGAAAAGTGGTCATTAGTAAATAAAAGCAGTTTAAAGAGTTACCTGTTTTACCTGAAAAAAATATATGTTAGCAAAATAAGTACCTAAATGACATAATAAAATATTAATAATTCAAAGCTGCAAAAAAATGTTTAAAAAATCAAAAATACCTAGAAAACAAAAAATAAGTTTAATTCATTTAAAGAAAACCGCAATATAAAATCGGCAAAAAGCCGTATAAAATAAAAGAATCAAGTATCAAAGAAAAACTACAACCCTGGTTGCCATCTACTTCTACAAAATAAATCGCTAAAATTCCCTAAATACTCATATTTTTTCTCAAAAATACTCAATGCAATTTATTGGCTTTTTAAATTTAAGCCACGCAGACGAGCAGACGCAAATCCGGTTATAATCTTGATCTGGACCACTTACAGCCTGAAGGATGCTGGGGAGCAAAAAAACAGGAAAACAGGAAAAAATCACTTTGTTAGTGTGTGAAATTTGCAAAAATTGCGCGAAATCTAAATTAGAACGCCAGAACCACTCGCAAAAAAGTTGAAAGTTGCAAATCTGAGCAGTCCCTACTTAGAGTTCATAAAGCGTTCAATTTAGAGTGTAATTCACAGCAGAAGAACACTAATAATTGAA
>NW_026018508.1:11855093-11856964 GCF_020466585.1 Dendroctonus ponderosae
AAATGAGCGTTCTTGCTCATTTTGCCTCCGAGAAATGAGCAAAAATGGGACGGAAAACATGGAATTTTGGCATAATCTTGCACCTAAGTGTCTGACATTGAAATTTCGCTTTCTGGTTCAAAACTACTCGAATTTCCTCATTAACGTGGTTATGACTGAATGGACGGTTCAATTCTCTATTCAACAATGCCAAAACGAATTTTGTGGCTCGAATGGTTCTTGAGAAACTTTGAATAAAGGCGATTTAGTTATCTCTGGAATGATGAGAAAATGAGCGTTCTTGCTCATTTTGCTTCCGAGAAACATGCAAAACGGAAGACATGAAATTTTGCAATAATCTTGCGCCACCCTTACACAAAACGACGATCATTTTTCTAATTTCATAAACAACAGAAGACTGTATTTTTTCTACATACCCCCCCTGACTTTAAAGCTGGATCCGCCCCTGTGCATACTGGCAACCTCATGTTCATATGCAGAAAACGCCCCTTTATCATTATAAAGTATGCAGTTATGATCAAATATCTGAAAATTACCCAGACAGTTATGACCATCTCCACTCAATGAAAATCCTTTCAAGCATCCACATTTGCGGGATCCAGTCGGCCGGCAAGTGTGGGCGCAGCCTCCATTATTTTTGCTGCATCTGGTAGTAGTTTCTTTCCGTGGGGCGAATGCTGATGGAGTTCCACTTATTTTGGGTGAGCTTTCTTTTGGAGTTATCGGTTGAAACAAGTTGCGCGTTTGAATAGCAGATCGCGAATCGTTGGCGCTATTTCGTACTTTACTTGAGCCTCTTCTGCGTTTCTTCAACCTTCTTTGCCGGCGTTTTATTTTTTCTTCATGCGGCGCAACTGGAGAAGCGGTGGATTGACTATAAGTGGGTGCAACTGATGATGAACTAAGACGGATGCGTTTTCTTCGCCTGGTGCGTTTACGCAACTTTCTGGTTCTTGTAGTTGATGATGGTTTTACGGTGGAAATAGAAACGGTTGTAGTTGAAGCCTTGTGCGCCTCAGCGGCTTTTAGTGCGGTTTCATCCGAATACTCAACGACTTGTGAACATGCTCCTTCTGAAAATTTTTCTACGCTTATTGGACTTTCAGTTTTAATCGAGGCTGATTAAGCGAAATATACATATAGTGCCTTTAATGAGCACACCATTATTATTTATAGCAATGGCCATTGCCATTCTAAATTTAGCAAATATGCATGTACTTGTTCGCTAATGAAATAATTAATGCGGCAACTACTGTGTTCCTCACGCTAGATTTATTTATTAAGACTATTCAATCGAAATAGCAACCATCTAAATATTTTTTTATGTTTACATCGAAGAACCCAAGAAATACCGTACATAGAAAAATAAAATCAGTCCCTTGAGAAATAATTATACGTCGGAATATATTTTTTTTATTATAATAGCTATAACTTACCGGAAATCAGATAAAGTAACAATACAAAACCGAATAAAATCGCGCGCCACATGAATCCCATTTTAAATTAATTCTGAGCACTGAGAGTTCATCTTGAAGAAGAGATGCCGTGACTGGCGTTAAGCAGTGGTGGGAAAGTGATGTTCAGAGCGTTAATAATAACATCTAATATATTAGACGTTAAGAGGCTCCTTATTGTTATTTTAATAAGATGTATATTCAATAGACCCATAGGTTATTCTGCGGAGGCGGGCGTTGTTTGGCAATTCTTGTGGGAACTATACGATCCATGTGTTTTATTGGTGATTTTTATTTAAATCGATATGCTAATTGATGAACATCTCGGGTATTTGTAACTTATACTGGCTGATTTTACAACTTTATCAGATAATTTACGATGAGATGTTTTATGGATTTGGTAAAATTTATCAAAGG
>NW_026018508.1:11857064-11858941 GCF_020466585.1 Dendroctonus ponderosae
AAATGAGCGTTCTTGCTCATTTTGCCTCCGAGAAATGAGCAAAAACGGGACGGAAAACATGGAATTTTGGCATAATCTTGCACCTAAGTGTCTGACATTCAAATTTCGCTTTCTGGTTCAAAACTACTCGAATTTCCTCATTAACGTGGTTATGACTGAATGGACTGTTCAATTCTCTATTCAACAATGCCAAAACGAATTTTGTGGCACGAATGGTTCTTGAGAAACTTCGAATAAAGGCGATTAGTTATCTCTGGAATGATGAGAAAATGAGCGTTCTTGCTCATTTTGCTTCCGAGAAACATGCAAAACGGGACGGAAGAGATGAAATTTTGCAATAATCTTGCGCCACCCTTACACAAAACGACGATAATTTTTCTAATTTCATAAACAACAGAAGACTGTATTTTTTCTACATAACCCCCTCCTGACTTTAAAGCTGGATCCGCCCCTGTGCATACTGGCAACCTCATGTTCATATGCAGAAAACGCCCCTTTATCATTATAAAATATGCAGTTATGATCAAATATCCGAAAATTACCCAGACAGTTATGACCATCTCCACTCAATGAAAATCCTTTCAAGCATCCACATTTGCGGGATCCAGTCGGCCGGCAAGTGTGGGCGCAGCCTCCATTATTTTTGCTGCATCTGGTAGTAGTTTCTTTCCGTGGGGCGAATGCTGATGGAGTTCCACTTATTTTGGGTGAGCTTTCTTTTGGAGTTATCGGTTGAAACAAGTTGCGCGTTTGAATAGCAGATCGCGAATCGTTGGCGCTATTTCGTACTTTACTTGAGCCTCTTCTGCGTTTCTTCAACCTTCTTTGCCGGCGTTTTATTTTTTCTTCATGCGGCGCAACTGGAGAAGCGGTGGATTGACTATAAGTGGGTGCAACTGATGATGAACTAAGACGGATGCGTTTTCTTCGCCTGGTGCGTTTACGCAACTTTCTGGTTCTTGTAGTTGATGATGGTTTTACGGTGGAAATAGAAACGGTTGTAGTTGAAGCCTTGTGCGCCTCAGCGGCTTTTAGTGCGGTTTCATCCGAATACTCAACGACTTGTGAACATGCTCCTTCTGAAAATTTTTCTACGCTTATTGGACTTTCAGTTTTAATCGAGGCTGATTAAGCGAAATATACATATAGTGCCTTTAATGAGCACACCATTATTATTTATAGCAATGGCCATTGCCATTCTAAATTTAGCAAATATGCATGTACTTGTTCGCTAATGAAATAATTAATGCGGCAACTACTGTGTTCCTCACGCTAGATTTATTTATTAAGACTATTCAATCGAAATAGCAACCATCTAAATATTTTTTTATGTTTACATCGAAGAACCCAAGAAATACCGTACATAGAAAAATAAAATCAGTCCCTTGAGAAATAATTATACGTCGGAATATATTTTTTTTATTATAATAGCTATAACTTACCGGAAATCAGATAAAGTAACAATACAAAACCGAATAAAATCGCGCGCCACATGAATCCCATTTTAAATTAATTCTGAGCACTGAGAGTTCATCTTGAAGAAGAGATGCCGTGACTGGCGTTAAGCAGTGGTGGGAAAGTGATGTTCAGAGCGTTAATAATAACATCTAATATATTAGACGTTAAGAGGCTCCTTATTGTTATTTTAATAAGATGTATATTCAATAGACCCATAGGTTATTCTGCGGAGGCGGGCGTTGTTTGGCAATTCTTGTGGGAACTATACGATCCATGTGTTTTATTGGTGATTTTTATTTAAATCGATATGCTAATTGATGAACATCTCGGGTATTTGTAACTTATACTGGCTGATTTTACAACTTTATCAGATAATTTACGATGAGATGTTTTATGGATTTGGTAAAATTTATCAAAGG
>NW_026018508.1:11859041-11862644 GCF_020466585.1 Dendroctonus ponderosae
CATTACAAAAATATTTTTAAAATGTGCACCCGACAAACGTCTGTGGATTCATGAAATAATACTTTGCAAAAAACAAACGGGCTAGCCGCAAACGTCCGTGTCGTATAGCGTGAATAACCCTGTATATGAAAAGAGGTTTAAAAGCACGCTTCAAACAAGTACCGTTTGGAACTTATTTGCTTATCAAAACATCCTGGAAATAGATGATTACTTTTGAAGGAGAGCAATATCTTCAGTTAGCTTCTTTGAATTTCTTAACGCTTAAGTAAAAATATTTTTTGAAATTTCAAAGAAACAAGAACAGTTCAGAGCGTAGCGCTGGGAAGCTTCCAACTGGTTTTTCTTCAAAAACGCATTTACCAAAATGTGGATAAATATGTTGAAGAGCAATAAGTGCTGTTGTTTTCTTCATGATATTTCATAGCATTTTAAACAATTTCCTTGGCCTTGGTAACACTGTGTTAAGTTGCGCTATTGAGTTGTTGCCGTTCTCTGAGTTAACGAGTCATAACTCAACGGTTAATGAGTTATACGTTATAAATTAATGCCTTAGGAGACCCGAGACTGAAATTTTTACATCTCAAAAAAACGGTTATCAACATTTTTTCTGAGTAACCTTTTACTACTTTGTTCAAACAGCTAAAAGAACTTATCTAGATGTTCCCATTTTTCCAAATAAATGATTATAAACTGTGGCTTTTTCAGTTCGGGGAAATATTTTTGGGAAAACACCCAGAATTAATTATTAGGGTTTTGTCCATAATTCAAAGCTGCAACAAGTTTTCCAGAAATGTTTGCAAAGCGGTTAAGGGGGCGAGTTTTGCAATAAAATGTATCTTATAACTTTTCACAGAAAATACCTGAAGAGTGTCAGAATGTTAACTAAAAAATAATGCAATTTTTGCCAAGAAAAAATAGCTAGCTTAATAGAAACTTTGTTAAAACTGGGATGATCTGAAAATTTTAAGGAACTTTAAAAATCTTCAGAGCGAATTTTCCAAATAATTTTTTGTAAACTTTTGCTCTCTGATCGTTTTTTCCAGATAATCTTAATTTCTATCGGTAAAAAACTGAATAAAATTATTTAGTTTTTGTACCAAATTCGATGCTGAAAAGGGTTTTCTAAAGTTTCCTGCAAACCGATGAATAAGGCAAGGAGGAAAATGAGGAATTTTCTAGCAAAAGGGTTAAACAAATATTAATTTTGTAATTTTTGGCTGAAAATACCCAATTATTATCATAAAAGTAGGAAATCATCAGAAAATATTGTTTTTTGCGTTCTCGATTAAAAACGTTTAGTTTTGTGATCGGTTTTGGAGAAAACCTTAATGGTTTTCGGGGAAAAACTTGAGGCACTTGTTTTCGTTTTTGTCTCGAATTCGACGCTCAAAACAGTTTTTGTAAAATTTTTACAAAGCTATGAATTTATCTTGTAATTTTTCGGGTAAAAGACCTCCAGATCGTCAGTATTTTTAAGGGAAACTCTACAAAATTGAGCGTTTTTAAGTAGAAAGTAAAGCAAAAAAATCAGTCAAAACTAAAATCCTACATTTTTTAACAAACTCTACTGTCTCCGAGGAATGGAGGTGACGAGATTTCCAAATAATCTGTTATTTTCACTTATTCTGTTCGTTTTTTGATAGAAAATTATTTTATTTTTGTTCCAAATTCGACGATAGAAAGGGATTTCAAAACTTTTGCAAAGGGACCAAGGATTCGAAATTAATTTCATATTTTTTCACTCAAAATACCTTAAGTTTGTCAGCATTTTTAAGTGAAACTTTAGAAAATTGAGCATTTAGAAGAAATAATAACTTGATTAAAAACTGGAAAATTTTGAAATTTTGAAAAAAATTTAAAAATATTATTAATAAATGACCCTTGGATAAATCTAAAAACAAATAGAAAAAGTTATCCACATTTTGCCAGCAACGGAACTGAGTTACTGCGCCGGTGCATTGGGTGGGCGTACCATTTGCGTCGCACTGCGCCAACTTGTCCCAGGCTTATTGCCTCGCCTTAAGAACAACAAACCTGTTGGAATTCTTCAGGATTTTTCATCTTTTCAAAGCAGTTTTAGATATTTTAAGAAAACCCCAAACCCTTTGCCATCAACATCTTCCGAAAACCGGAAAACTTCTTCAAGATGTAAATTTCAAAATAAATGGTAAAAACTACAAAATTTCTTACATGCATCTACAGCTTTCATTTCTTCCTTCCACTATTAACACCGAAAAAACAGGGTTTCAACAGTAAAACCATCGTTAATCATTCCGATGTAGATGCAAAGAAAACCATCACTTATCAACCGACAACAGAACCTGCATCAAAGACAATCCATGTCTGGTTAAGAACGGTGGATGTTCGCACGAATGCTCCAATGAAGAAGGAGTTGCAGTTTGCAAATGTCCAGAAGGACAAGTCCTGGAAGGCCTCCAATGCTACAAAGTGGATCCATGTGTAGACGAGAACGGAGGTTGTTCCCACATCTGCTTAAATGCAAATGATAAAGCTTTATGTAGTTGTCCTGAAGGTTTGCCCTCATTTGCTTCTAATATTTCCAAACTTCAGCTCTGAGTTCCAGGGTATGTTTTGGCAAACTCCACACATTGCTCGGAAGTGAATGGATGCGAGTTGAATAACGGGAATTGTTCGCATTTCTGCGAGTTCTTGGAGCATAAAGTTGAGTGCAGTTGCCCGCCTCTTCACTCCCTAGTGAACGGGACTGAGTGCATTGAGGAGAATCCGTGCGAAAGTGGCAATGGAGGTTGCTCGCACTTGTGCCAGTTTGCAAACCATCAAGTGAAGTGTCTTTGCCCGGACACACACGATTTACTCAATAACACTAACTGTATTGAGAAGAATCCCTGTCTCACTAACAACGGGGGTTGTTCCCATACTTGCACCTACCACAAAGGTAAGATATTAAGGAAAGTAAAGAAAGGGAAGCGAATTTGTGAGCTTTGGGCTTGTCGGCAGGGGTTTCGGACTGTAGTTGTCCAGACAACTACAACCTGGAAGGGAAAAGCTGCTATAAAATAGACCCGTGCCTTGTGGACAACGGCGGATGTTCGCATCTCTGCTTCTCAGATGAAGAAGGCGATGTGAAATGCAGCTGTCCAGAGGACCATCGATTGAACAACAAAACCTGCATCTTGGAAGATGAATGCCAGAAGAACAACGGTGGCTGCAGCCATACTTGTGCCTTCATAAAACAACAAGTGATTTGTTCTTGTCCTATTGGCTACCGGCTAACGAATTCGAGCTTTTGCAAAAAAGTAACGAAGCAATACTGAAAAGTGACTGTTCAGCTACTCACTTTTCGCTTTGCAGGGATCGGCGTGCGACTTTGAAAACGGTGGATGCTCGGACTTTTGCGAAGATGTTGGTGGAAGCCCAATCTGTTCCTGTCCGGAGAGATACGTATTGAATTCGGAAAACACATCTTGCGTTTTAGGTATTATTATTTTCCCCACTATGACTAATATGCAGGTGAAAAGCACACTAATGTCGAATAGACACGAGAGGACATTTACAGAATATTTTTATTTCTCTATGAACAAGGGCGGATCCATTGGGGGTTATGAGGGTCATGACCCCCCC
>NW_026018508.1:11862674-11863301 GCF_020466585.1 Dendroctonus ponderosae
ATTCAATTCTCTATCCAACGATGCCATAACGACTTCTGTGGCTCAAATGGTTCTCGAGAAACTTGGAAAAAAGCAGCGTCATGTTCAAGTGGATTTTGCAACTAAAAAAAAACACGGAAAACTAAAGCCTTTTTTGAGAAAACTGCCAACATTTCCACATCCACGGTTCACTTTCTAAAAAGGCCATGTATTTCTGTCTAGAATGATGTACAAATGAGCGTTCTTGCTCATTTTGTCTCCGAGATATGAGCAAAAACGGGACGGAAAACGTGGAATTTTGGCATAACCTTGAACCTAAGTGTTTGATATTCAAATTTTGCTTTCTGGGCCAAAACTACTCGCATTTCCTCACTCACGTTGTTACGACTGAATCGACCTTTCAATTCTCTATCTAACGATACCAAAAAGAATTCTGTGGCTCGAATGGTTCTTGAGAAACTTCGAAAAAAGCAGCATCATGTTCCAGTGGATTTTGCAACTCAAAAAAAACCACGCAAATCTAAAACTTCTTGAATTCAAGCCATTTTTGAGAAAACTGCCAACATTTCCCTATCCATGGTAAACTTTCTAAAAAGGCCATTTATTTCTGTCTAGAATGATGTACAAATGAGCGTTCTTGCTCATTTT
>NW_026018508.1:11863401-11867379 GCF_020466585.1 Dendroctonus ponderosae
AACGTGAGTGAGGAAATTCGAGTAGTTTTGGCCCAGAAACCGCAATTGAATATCAGACACTTAGGTGCAAGATAATGCCAAAATTCCATGTTTTCTGTCCCATTTTTGCTCATATCTCGGAGGCAAAATGAGGAAGAACGCTCATTTGTACATCATTCTAGACAGAAATAAATGGCCTTTTTAGAAAGTGAACTATGAATGGCAAAATGTTGGCAGTTTTCTCCAAAAATGCTTGAATTGAAGGAGTTTCAGATTTGGGTGGTTTTTTTGAGTTGCAAAATCCACTTGAACATGACGCTGCTTTTTTCAAGTTTCTCGAGAACCATTTGAGCCACAGAATTCGTTTTGGCATCGTTGGATAGAGAATTGAATGGGGGGGGGTCATGACCCTCATAACCCCCAATGGATCCGCCCTTGTTCATAGAGAAATAAAAAATATTCTGTAAATGTCCTCTCGTGTCTATTCGACATTAGTGTGCTTTCCACCTGCATATTGGTCATAGTGGGGAAAATAATAATACCTAAAACGCAAGTTGTGTTTCCCGAATTCAATACGTATCTCTCCGGACAGGAACAGATTGGGCTTCCACCAACATCTTCGCAAAAGTCCGAGCATCCACCGTTTTCAAAGTCGCACGCCGATCCCTGCAAAGCGAAAAGTGAGTAGCTGAACAGTCACTTTTCAGTATTGCTTCGTTACTTTTTTGCAAAAGCTCGAATTCGTTAGCCGGTAGCCAATAGGACAAGAACAAATCACTTGTTGTTTTATGAAGGCACAAGTATGGCTGCAGCCACCGTTGTTCTTCTGGCATTCATCTTCCAAGATGCAGGTTTTGTTGTTCAATCGATGGTCCTCTGGACAGCTGCATTTCACATCGCCTTCTTCATCTGAGAAGCAGAGATGCGAACATCCGCCGTTGTCCACAAGGCACGGGTCTATTTTATAGCAGCTTTTCCCTTCCAGGTTGTAGTTGTCTGGACAACTACAGTCCGAAACCCCTGCCGACAAGCCCAAAGCTCACAAATTCGCTTCCCTTTCTTTACTTTCCTTAATATCTTACCTTTGTGGTAGGTGCAAGTATGGGAACAACCCCCGTTGTTAGTGAGACAGGGATTCTTCTCAATACAGTTAGTGTTATTGAGTAAATCGTGTGTGTCCGGGCAAAGACACTTCACTTGATGGTTTGCAAACTGGCACAAGTGCGAGCAACCTCCATTGCCACTTTCGCACGGATTCTCCTCAATGCACTCAGTCCCGTTCACTAGGGAGTGAAGAGGCGGGCAACTGCACTCAACTTTATGCTCCAAGAACTCGCAGAAATGCGAACAATTCCCGTTATTCAACTCGCATCCATTCACTTCCGAGCAATGTGTGGAGTTTGCCAAAACATACCCTGGAACTCAGAGCTGAAGTTTGGAAATATTAGAAGCAAATGAGGGCAAACCTTCAGGACAACTACATAAAGCTTTATCATTTGCATTTAAGCAGATGTGGGAACAACCTCCGTTCTCGTCTACACATGGATCCACTTTGTAGCATTGGAGGCCTTCCAGGACTTGTCCTTCTGGACATTTGCAAACTGCAACTCCTTCTTCATTGGAGCATTCGTGCGAACATCCACCGTTCTTAACCAGACATGGATTGTCTTTGATGCAGGTTCTGTTGTCGGTTGATAAGTGATGGTTTTCTTTGCATCTACATCGGAATGATTAACGATGGTTTTACTGTTGAAACCCTGTTTTTTCGGTGTTAATAGTGGAAGGAAGAAATGAAAGCTGTAGATGCATGTAAGAAATTTTGTAGTTTTTACCATTTATTTTGAAATTTACATCTTGAAGAAGTTTTCCGGTTTTCGGAAGATGTTGATGGCAAAGGGTTTGGGGTTTTCTTAAAATATCTAAAACTGCTTTGAAAAGATGAAAAATCCTGAAGAATTCCAACAGGTTTGTTGTTCTTAAGGCGAGGCAATAAGCCTGGGACAAGTTGGCGCAGTGCGACGCAAATGGTACGCCCACCCAATGCACCGGCGCAGTAACTCAGTTCCGTTGCTGGCAAAATGTGGATAACTTTTTCTATTTGTTTTTAGATTTATCCAAGGGTCATTTATTAATAATATTTTTAAATTTTTTTCAAAATTTCAAAATTTTCCAGTTTTTAATCAAGTTATTATTTCTTCTAAATGCTCAATTTTCTAAAGTTTCACTTAAAAATGCTGACAAACTTAAGGTATTTTGAGTGAAAAAATATGAAATTAATTTCGAATCCTTGGTCCCTTTGCAAAAGTTTTGAAATCCCTTTCTATCGTCGAATTTGGAACAAAAATAAAATAATTTTCTATCAAAAAACGAACAGAATAAGTGAAAATAACAGATTATTTGGAAATCTCGTCACCTCCATTCCTCGGAGACAGTAGAGTTTGTTAAAAAATGTAGGATTTTAGTTTTGACTGATTTTTTTGCTTTACTTTCTACTTAAAAACGCTCAATTTTGTAGAGTTTCCCTTAAAAATACTGACGATCTGGAGGTCTTTTACCCGAAAAATTACAAGATAAATTCATAGCTTTGTAAAAATTTTACAAAAACTGTTTTGAGCGTCGAATTCGAGACAAAAACGAAAACAAGTGCCTCAAGTTTTTCCCCGAAAACCATTAAGGTTTTCTCCAAAACCGATCACAAAACTAAACGTTTTTAATCGAGAACGCAAAAAACAATATTTTCTGATGATTTCCTACTTTTATGATAATAATTGGGTATTTTCAGCCAAAAATTACAAAATTAATATTTGTTTAACCCTTTTGCTAGAAAATTCCTCATTTTCCTCCTTGCCTTATTCATCGGTTTGCAGGAAACTTTAGAAAACCCTTTTCAGCATCGAATTTGGTACAAAAACTAAATAATTTTATTCAGTTTTTTACCGATAGAAATTAAGATTATCTGGAAAAAACGATCAGAGAGCAAAAGTTTACAAAAAATTATTTGGAAAATTCGCTCTGAAGATTTTTAAAGTTCCTTAAAATTTTCAGATCATCCCAGTTTTAACAAAGTTTCTATTAAGCTAGCTATTTTTTCTTGGCAAAAATTGCATTATTTTTTAGTTAACATTCTGACACTCTTCAGGTATTTTCTGTGAAAAGTTATAAGATACATTTTATTGCAAAACTCGCCCCCTTAACCGCTTTGCAAACATTTCTGGAAAACTTGTTGCAGCTTTGAATTATGGACAAAACCCTAATAATTAATTCTGGGTGTTTTCCCAAAAATATTTCCCCGAACTGAAAAAGCCACAGTTTATAATCATTTATTTGGAAAAATGGGAACATCTAGATAAGTTCTTTTAGCTGTTTGAACAAAGTAGTAAAAGGTTACTCAGAAAAAATGTTGATAACCGTTTTTTTGAGATGTAAAAATTTCAGTCTCGGGTCTCCTAAGGCATTAATTTATAACGTATAACTCATTAACCGTTGAGTTATGACTCGTTAACTCAGAGAACGGCAACAACTCAATAGCGCAACTTAACACAGTGTTACCAAGGCCAAGGAAATTGTTTAAAATGCTATGAAATATCATGAAGAAAACAACAGCACTTATTGCTCTTCAACATATTTATCCACATTTTGGTAAATGCGTTTTTGAAGAAAAACCAGTTGGAAGCTTCCCAGCGCTACGCTCTGAACTGTTCTTGTTTCTTTGAAATTTCAAAAAATATTTTTACTTAAGCGTTAAGAAATTCAAAGAAGCTAACTGAAGATATTGCTCTCCTTCAAAAGTAATCATCTATTTCCAGGATGTTTTGATAAGCAAATAAGTTCCAAACGGTACTTGTTTGAAGCGTGCTTTTAAACCTCTTTTCATATACAGGGTTATTCACGCTATACGACACGGACGTTTGCGGCTAGCCCGTTTGTTTTTTGCAAAGTATTATTTCATGAATCCACAGACGTTTGTCGGGTGCACATTTTAAAAATATTTTTGTAATG
>NW_026018508.1:11867479-11869595 GCF_020466585.1 Dendroctonus ponderosae
TTGGAGGATAGCACGTTAAAACGTTGCGTGTGATCCTGGCCAAACCATTTAGATTTCGGGCTATTTTTTCCAAATTTGAAAATTTAAACAAATTCTTTTTTTGCTAAACGATTCGTGTTAGGGATTTTCAGGGGCTGGGATCCGTCCGAATAACTGCATTTTTTTTTTGTTTATTGCTATTTATTGTTTATTGCATTATTGGAGGATAGCACGTTAAAACGTTGCGTGTGATCCTGGCCAAACCATTTAGATTTCGAGCAGTTTTTTCCAAATTTAAAATTTTTAACAAATTCTTTTTTGCTAAACGGTTTGTGGTAGGGATTTTCAGGGGTTGGGATCCGTCCGAATAATTGCATTTTTTATTGTTTATTGCTATTTATTGTTTATTGCATTATTGGAGGATAGCACGTTAAAACGTTGCGTGTGATCCTGGCCAAAACATTTAGATTTCGAGCAGTTTTTTCCAAATTTAAAATTTTTAACAAATTCTTTTTTGCTAAACGGTTCGTGTTAGGGATTTTCAGGGGCTGGGATCCGTCCGAATAACTGTATTTTTTATTGTTTATTGCTATTTATTGTTTATTGCATTATTGGAGGATAGCACGTTAAAACGTTGCGTGTAATCTTGCCTAAACGATTTCGATTTGTACTTAATGATTATTTGATTTTATAGGGCGTCTTTCTTATTTCATATAGCAGTTTTTTCAAATGACTGCCCACTTATTTTTGTTTTTATTGATTTGTTGATTCTTTAAACATTTTTTTGCAGCTTTGAACTATTAATATTTTATTATCTAGGTACTTATTTTGCAAATATATTTTTTTTTTTTAGGTAAAACAGGTAACTTTAAAATGTTTCTATTTACTAATAACTAGATTTCAACCGTTGATGTTTCAGGATATTTATTGTTTCTTTCACTAATATTCCCCTCGTAGGTACCTATGAATAATTCAACGTCAACTTTTAAATTATCTTTAGTTTTTAATCAAGCTGTTTGCTTCTACCTTGAACTATGCGTATGGTGTAAAATTTATTACATATTTTGTAAAAATGATATTTTTTAGGTTCACCAAGTCACTTTTTTAATGTTTTAGTTTTCGCTAAGTTCTGCATTACTTTTCCCCTGATTGTCATCTACATGTAGAACTTTTAGTCCTATATTGTTGACTTGCGTTTCATTATATAATTGCTCGTCATATTTATTCTCCGAGGATATTTATTCTGGCTAAGGTTTTTTCATTTTCAAATTTTTGATCTATCACAATTTTTTTGTCGCATTAGGCAATTTTTGTTATTTTTTACTGGCTTTCTTCTGTGGTTTATATCCCAATTCAAACGGTTTCAAAAATCAATAATTCAGCTTGATTTTTCAAATTGAAAATCATTTTCACTCAGTGATTCAACATTAATTAGCCAGATTCTCTACTGTGGAAACTTTTTCTTTGAACCTTTAAAATGGAAATATAAAGCGAGTGTGTTCTGTTGTAAACTACAGTTTTTAATATCGTGTAAGAAAGATTGCGTTGTTATACATGTTTTTCTGTTAATTACACTCTAATTTAAACGGATTTTGTATCTTCAATAGGGATTGTTCGATGTATTAAATCCGATATATTTTGCTCTCATTTATTCAATTTTAACTTGCCAGGTTTTCTACTGTGGAAGCTTTTTACTTGAAAATTTAAATTGTAAATATAAAGCGATTGTGTTCTGCTGTGAACTACGCTTTTTAATATCGGGTAAGAAAGATTGCGTTGTTATACATACATGTTTTATTCTGTTCATTCCAATCTAATTTAAGCGGATTTTGTATTTTCAATAGAGATCGTTCGATGTATCAAACCTGAAGTGTTTTGTTCTCATTTATTCAACTTTAACTAGCCAGGTTTTCTACTGTGGAAGGTGTTTTTATTTGAGCCTTTAAAATGTAAATATAAAGCGATTGTGTTCTGCTGTGAACTACACTGTTTAATCTCGTGTAAGAAAGATTGCGTTGTTATACAAGTTTTATTCTGTTAATTCCACTCTAATTTAAGCGGATTTTGTATTTTCAATAGGGATCGTTCGATGTATCAAACCTGAAGTATTTTGTTCTCATTTATTCAACATTAACTA
>NW_026018508.1:11869695-11871388 GCF_020466585.1 Dendroctonus ponderosae
CCTGTTAATTCCACTCTAATTTAAGCGGATTTTGTATTTTTAATAGGGATCGTTCGATGTATCAAACCTGAAGTATTTTGCTCTCATTTATTCAATTTCAACTTGCCAGGTTCTCTACTGTGGAGACTTTTCTTTGAACCTTTAAAATGGAAATATAAAGCGATTGTGTTCTGCTGTGAACTACACTTTTTAATCTCGTGTAAGAAAGTTTGCGTTGTTATACATGTTTTTCTGTTAATTACACTATAATTTAAACGGATTTTGTATTTTCAATAGGGATCGTTCGATTTCTCAAACCTGAAGTATTTTGTTCGCATTTATTCAACTTTAACTAGCCAGGTTTTCTACTGTGGAAGGTTTTTATTTGAGCCTTTAAAATGTAAATATAAAGCGATTGAGTTCTGCTGTGAACTACACTTTTTAATCTCGTGTAAGAAAGTTTGCGTTGTTATCCATTTTTTTTTCTGTTAATTACACTCTAATCTAAACGGATTTTATTTTTTCAAACAGGGATCGTTTGATGTATCAAACCCGGAATATTTTGCTCTCATTTATTCAATTCTAACTACCCAGGTTTTCTACTGTGGAAACTTTTAATTTGAACCTTTACAATGTAAATATAAAGCGATTGTGTTCTACTGTGAACCACACTTTTTAATCTCGTGTAAGAAAGTTAGCGTTGTAATCCATGTTTTTTTTTCTGCTAATTACACTCTGATTTAAACGGATTTTATTTCTTTAACAGGGATCGTTTGATGTATCAAACCCAAAATATTTTGCTCTCATTTATTCAACTTCAACTTGCCAGGTTTTCTACTGTGAAAGCTTTCTATTTGAAAATTTAAATTGTAAATATAAAGCGATTGTGTTCTGCTGTGAACTACACTTATTAATCTCGTGTAAGAAAGTTTGCATTGTTATACATGTTTTCCTGTTAATTACACTCTAATTTAAACGGATTCTGTATTTTCAATAGGGATTGTTCGATGTATTAAACCCGAAATATTTTGCTCTCATTTATTCAACTTTAACCACCCAGGTTTTCTACTGTGGAAACTTTTGATTTGAACCTTTACAAAGTAAATATCAAGCTATTATGTTCTGCTGTGAACTACACTTTTTAATCTCGTGTAAGAAAGATTGCGTTGATATACAAGTTTTATTCTGTTAATTACACTCTAATTTAAGCAGATTTTGTATTTTCAATAGGGATCGTTCGATTTCTCAAACCTGAAGTATTTTGTTCTCATTTATTCAGCTTTAACTAGCCAGGTTTTCTACTGTGGAAGGTTTTTATTTGAGCCTTTAAAATGTAAATATAAAGCGATTGTGTTCTGGTGTGAACTACACTTTTTAATCTTGTGTAAGAAAGTTTGCATTGTTATCCATATTTTTTTTCTGTTAATTACACTCTAATCTAAACGGATTTTATTTTTTAAAACAGGGATCGTTTGATGTATCAAACCCGAAATATTTTGTTCTCATTTATTCAATTCGAACTACCCAGGTTTTCTACTGTGGAAACTTTTTACTTGAAAATAGAGAATGTAAATATAAAGCGAGTGTGTTGTGCCTTGAACTACACTTTTCATTGTCCGGTTAGACAATTTGTGTCATTTGTTGGTGTCATGGTGTTTTTCCTGCAAATAAGCTAGTTCGGATCTTTTAGGATTTTGAAGAAAAAAATGTTCTT
>NW_026018508.1:11871488-11892632 GCF_020466585.1 Dendroctonus ponderosae
AACTATCATGGACAAGGATTTGTAAATAGAAACGAATCATTACAGTATATGGCTTTTATTTGTCTGTTTGTTTTCAATTTTATAATGTTTTTATACACTTTTTTGTATTGTCGTTTGCCTAGAGGCCGGAGGATAAAAATATTTTCGAAGACTCACGAACTTTCGAAGTTTTCAGGAGTTTCTCCTTTGAAACTTGTGGTTCCGTCTAAGAATGCGTCAGATCCGGCATGCGTATGCATCACATCACATTCTCTCCGCACTATCTGCTTGCTAGAATGGGCGTCTTAACTAACTAACCAGAGACAAGTAACTTGTCCATAGAACAAGGCTTATTTTTAAGGAACTTGTCTCTGTAACTAACTATTAAATAGAAGTTTGTTTTGATTAACGTAACCTCAAACTAACTTGCGCATGTCATTTAAGCAAGGAGCCGATTGCGATATATGCGCTAGTCTGACAAGACCGAATTAATGTGATCTAGTACGTCAGTGCTCTCATTCGTGTTCAAGTGCGAGAGTGAAACAATACTAGGAAAGGTGACTATCTGTAACTATTAATAGTAGCCAATGAGTTGACAACTCTAATTAACCCTATTTTTGCTATCTATGGCTTTTGTACAGTTGTCAGAGAACTGAAAACTCAAAGAAGTATTGCGCTTATGTGTGGAGAACAGACTACTCATTAGTGGGTGTCGAATTAATCAACGAACTCAATAAGCAGTAAATACATTGGAGTTTTCATAGCCGGTAGGTAGGTGCACTCTAGTAAATAGATCTAATAGTGGCACAAAGCAGTATATTTCTATCTTATTCTGAACCATTCCAGCGCTAAATCTATTAGATTAGATTTAACTGAGAAGAGATAGAACTGGAACAGTTCAGCTCTCTTGATTTACCCTTATAACAAACACACTTTAGTTTGAATTTTGTGTTTGAAAATTGTGCTAATTATTTACAGGACACAGGCAACTAATTCAAGTTCAACATGCCCCCTGCGGACGCTACCCCCATTTCCAACAGGAGCAACTTTGAACTCTGCTATTCCTTGAAAGCTTTTAATAAAATTCCAGTTTCTGAGTATGTTTCTAAGGAAACAGGGCTGACTGTCTGCATCGCTCAAGTCGAAGGCCCAGTGGTGAATGGATATTTTTGTTTGGGTAAGTAATTACCAATGGCCCAAAACACTTTTTCCAAAGTTTACCGTTTCAGCTACCGAAGCGTTTGACGATGATGGTTTACCTCACACGTTGGAGCATCTCATTTTTTTGGGAAGCGAAAATTACCCATATAAAGGAGTTCTCGATCTGCTGGCTAATCGATGCTTGGCCTCTGGCACCAATGCTTGGACTGATATTGACCATACCTGTTACACTATGGAAACCGCTGGGTCTGAGGGATTTTGCTCCCTTATGCCCATATTCCTAGAACATATTTTATATCCGATTTTGAGCGTACGGTGTTCCACTTTGTATCAGGCAAATTAGTACTAAACGCTTGTTTCAGGACGAAGGTTTTATTACCGAAGTGCATCATATTACGGGCGAAGGCGAAGATGCAGGGGTAGTTTACTGCGAAATGCAGGGCAGAGAAAATTCCGCAGGATCAAGAATGCATTTAGCATTATCAAGGAACATGTATCCCGGTCATTGTGGATATTCATCTGAAACGGGAGGAATTATGAAAAATCTGCGGGAATCCACCAATAATGATAAAGTGGGTATTAAATGCAACGCACTTTTCTATCTTTAAAACTCCATTACTATATAAACCTATCTTGCCAATATTGTGCGTATTTATTTCTAGGTAAGAGCTTACCACAAAGAGTTCTATAGACCGGAGAACTTAAAAATAATTATAACTGGACAAATAAACCCTGATGAAGTATTTAGAGCCTTGAGGCCGCTGGAGCTCTTAATCCTGTCCAAAGTAAGAATATTGCCATCCTTTCTGCACACAATAACAATAAACTATCCATTTTTAAATCTTTAGGGAGACAGAGGTGCCTTTGAAAGGCCTTGGCAATCCCCAGTGTCCCCGTTGGAATCCTCTAAAAATCTAACACTGAAATATCCCTCAGATGATGAAGACAATGGCTTATACTCCATGGCCTGGAGGGGACCTTCTTGTGTCACCGATTTATACAATGTTACAGCTTGTTCGCTACTGCTGAAGTATTTCACTGAAAACTCAGTTTCTCCTTTACCTAAAGTGTTCATTGAAATAGACGACCCGTTTGCCAGTAACGTACGTCCGAAGAATCACCAACAATTCTCGATAGAGTCTATGAAATATTTTTTAGATATCCTACAGCTTGTATGAAAATGCAGAGACATGTTTCTACTTATTATTCGAGGACGTACCAGTGTCTAAAGTAAACCAAGTTAGAGAGCAGTTGCAGGCGGAATTACGAAAAATTTTAGATAACAAGGATATAGACATGGAAAAACTGCAGAGTATAATAAATAAATACAAACTGGAGAATTTGAGCAACATTGAAAATAACCCTCATCAATCTGTAGCTTGCATGATAATAGGTCATATGTTATATGGAAACACCAAAGACGATGTACGTCCTATTTAATCAAAAACGAACCCAATATTCTCTGAATGTATTTTTTTAGTTGCAACAAAGGCTCAACCCGCTTGAGGACTTGCTGAAATTATCCAAAGAGCCAGATACATTTTGGTTAGGGATTCTGGAGAAATATTTTGTTGGTAACAAATATGTATCTGTGGAATGCTACCCAAGTAAGGAAGAGCAGCAAAAAATGGCCAAAGAGGAGAAAGAGCGAGTGGAGAAGCAGAGGCAACTGCTAGGAGAGGAAGGCTTAAAGCAAAAAAAGATCGCTTTAGAGAAAGCCATTGAGAGCAATGATAGGGAACCGCCAGTGAAAATGCTAACGTCTGTACCAATTCCAGGCCTCGAATCGATCACATTCCACAATATAGAACGATATAGAAGTGACTTACCAGGTGGTCGAATTGACTTGTCTCAAGCCCCAGTATTTACGTACTTTGATGACTTAAAAACCAGCTTTGTCTATGTACGTATATAAATAGTCTATTCTCTGCAGGTAATGAAAGAAAACATTCCGTTGTGTTATAGTTAAACGCATTATTGGACACATCGAGTATCCCTTCACACTTAAGAATATATCTTCCATTATTCTTGGAGTCCCTTCTGGAACTGCCGATAGAAAGGAATGGAGTTATGGTGCCCTATGAACAAGTTGTGGCAGAATTAAATGACGATACTGTCAGCAGCAAAACTTCGCTAGGTGGATTATGGAATACATACGCTGAGGTTCATTCAGCTAATATTATTTGTATTTAGGCCTAGGCAACTGCAGTTTATTTGCATGTGGAATTTATTCACAAACAGCTTCCATTGCCCTTCACCTCGAAACTAGCAAATATGCCAAGGGAATAAACTGGATCCGAGAGCTTCTCTATCATGTTAAATTTACAGCAGAGAGAGTTAAAGTTATTGCTTTAAAAATGAGCAATTCTGTCGCTCAATGTAAGAGAAGCGGACGAAACGTCGCATCTTATGCTATGAAGAATTTATGGTATTTGAAAGGTGAAATATTTAGTGTGGCATCAAGTAATGCAAATAATGATTGTTTATATATTTGTAGATAGCAACGTTTACGCTAATGGGATTTTGGTTCAGAGCAAATTTCTGACCGATGTAATTCAAAAGCTTAACGAAGAAGGCGCTCCGGATGTGTTGAACGATTTGGAAAATTTAAGAGCTGCTTTGACTAACCCGTCGAACTTAGTTTTATACATTGCAGGAAGTCTGGAAAATATTGCAGATGTAACAACGCCCTTAAGTGGCCTATTGCTGGCAGATCAAGTACCAAGCACCAAAAGTCAGTAAGTATGAACTGGACGCAAGTGGTTGTAGCACTTAGTTGGTTTTCCACATTTTTTCCTGTTGCTAGATTGTCTCCAACTCCCGATCACAAGCTACTGGGAGTTGTCAACGATTCTCCGAATTCCGGTTGCATTGTTGGCTTGGGATGCATCGAATCTTCGTTTTATTATCAAACTGCCAAATGCATAACATCGTTTAAAGATGCTGATCTGCCAGCTTTACTGCTTTATGTCCAATATTTGATTCAAGCCGAGGTAAACACATACACAATGTTTTTTCGAATTTCCCCAAAACACATATTGCAGGGTCCAATGTGGAAGCAAATAAGAGGCAAAGGGTATGCTTATGGCTACAGAATTATTGTGAAAGTATCGGAAGGACTGATCTATCTAATATTTGCGAAAGCTACGAATGTTTTGGGCGCTTATCAGGAGTCTAAGGAGATTTTGGATAAACAACTGTCCAAAAACGAGTGGGATGAAACGCTACTCGAGTCTGCTAAAAGCTCGCTGGTTTTCAATATAATTGAAGAACAGAAAACGATTGAAAGCACAGTAGAATTATCACTTAGGTCCTACTTTCAAGGAGTGGATTATTCGTATAACAAGTAAGAGATTTGAAACGCATTTGTAAAGAATGTGGTTATTAGGCAAGCATCGTTATTGCAGAAAGCTGCTGGAGTCATTAAATAAAGTGAGCGTGGATGATTTGAATAGAGTCGGAGCAAAATATATCGCTCCCTTATTTGATCCTAAACAAGCTAAGGTGGCCCTCATTACTGATCCAACTAAAATCGCCGATACTGCAGAGGGTTTCAAAAAGTAAATAAATGCCCACGTTCTTTCAGTTACTGTTTCCTTTAATATTCTCTGTCTTAGGTTTAATATAGACCTGGCGGTCTACCCATCATTGGAAGAGAGTTACTTAAATCCTTTATTGTGACCAGAAATGATGCGCTGATGTAAGTGATAATACCTCTAATTGATCTTCATATTCGCCATTATCATCTTCAAATGCTACTTACTAAATATTTGAACACTTATATTAATTAATAAAGCCTATGTAGAGCATTTAGATTGTAATTTTTGTACAAGTCTCAGCAACCAGAAAATAATTACGTGCTTTAATTGAACCTGTTTGTCACCATTTATAAAAAAATAAAATCGCATTATCTACGCCTGTGTAACGTAGATGGGTTTTATACACGCAGATATTTACATATTTTTAACATTCAAAGTACCATCCGCAAGATTCACCGCGATTCACGTAAGCAGTCCACATACGCTCGCTATTCAAGAGATAAACTTGAAAAATTCGATCTTTTTGCAATTCAATTAGGTGATGATGCGTTTCATTGCCCAACTATTTGAATGTTTTATTAATCTTAACCATGGAACACGCATTTATTAAATATGGTTTTAATCATTTATTTTGCCGAGAAAAATACGTTGTTTATGTGGATGCGTTTAAACGTGTATCGAGAGAGGGTCAAATTCATTATTTTTATTGGGAATAATGACATTGATATCGAAGGATGTTACCATTTCTCAGATATTACCGGGCCGCTATATTAGGTAAAAATGCAAGTTTCCAGCAAGCTTATTCAGAGGAGTGACATTTATATTTTTGTGAGTGTTTAGTAGTTTGATTATTCGCGTTTCTCCTACAAAATATGCATGTAGGTCATCATATCTTTTATTAATCGTTTAAAGCTGAATATGTAAAATATTGCTTTATGCTTTTTTTGCTTTCAGTTGCTCGAGAAGCATTACTTTTGTAGAAAATTGTCCAACGAGAATTGCACAAATATAAATCAATCAAGCACTTGTTGAAAATAAAATGTATGCTTTCTACATTCAGTAAGTAGGTAAGCATTCGATGCACCATAGAAACATTTGCTGCATCGCCGCGTATTAACGAGGACTTTCTATATAAGTACGTTTATGAAACTTAAGTAATTACTTGCGATTTCGGTTTTGCTTGGCCTGTTGCCAGCGTACGTATATTTCTCTGATATTGAAAGGAGTTTCTACAAACATCCATCGTCATGCATCTTGTACCTATAAAAACCGCTGTATAATGTATGTAAAAAGTCGGGTTTCTGAATCAATCTTGGTCAAGATACACTTTTAATGATGCCATATTAACAGTTAGGATTTCACTTCCCTTTTTTTTGGGAGACCTACATATTGGATGCCGCCGAGTTTAAAAATTCGTTATAATCAAATGGTGTTTAAAAATGACGAACTAATGCTAAAGACAAAGAATGCGGTTCACAGCTCATACTGATTCTATTATGGATATTAGTTTAAGGAGAAAGTAATGCGTTCAGTTAAATATGTTGATTTGAAACGTCCATAAACACATACTACTCATTAAATAAACATCAACCCAGCCCAATTAGTGCAACATGTCTAATACCGAATCCAACCAGTTTGCAATTATCGGGTTAATTAAACCTTTTTAACGCAACACAGGATGGAGGGGCCATCAAGGCAACAATGAAAAATTTTCTAACATTTAAACTTAGTTTGAATTGAGCAGCTAACTTGTTTTGGCCACTTCCTTTGGCATTCACTTATGTCTTGCAGGTAGAGTACCGTATAGTGGAAAATCGTATTGCAATCGCGTGAAAGTACGCCAGCCAACAAGAAAACACCGCAGTTATTAACGAAGGCTGTATTCGGAGATTTAATATGTTTCTGGTGGTTTTCTTGTGAGCGGATTGTGCTTTTGTTTAAAGATGAGTGAAACAAATCAAATTAATGCGAACGGAAATAGTAAGGTAGGACATGAATATTAATTCTGATTAATCATAGTATTGTGCTCTAATGCCATAAGGATTTTGTAAAGTTATAACAATCTATTTTTTATCAGATTGTGAAGGCTTTCACGGCCGGTCAAATCACATTTAGAAATGTTTTTCGGGCTTTGAAGCGTCAGGAAGAAATTCCCATGGACCACGGCTTCAAAGCCCTAATCTATTTTTTGCTTAACAACACGCATCTTCCTTAAGAGCTAGATGCTTGAATTTTTGCATGCAAAGTTGCAAACTTTATTTTGAATTTATTTCCTATTCTGCATAGGAAAGATGCGCTATTCTTGACGTATACAGGAATGTGAATATGTGCCTCGGTTATTAATTACTTGCCTGGTACAACAAAAATATAATTATGTAGTTGCCATTAACTCATTCCATGTCTTTATAAAGGCATTTGTGCCATCATACGCCTGTTGCAAACAAGGTTGCTTTTTAAATAATTGCCTGCAATTATTCCAGCTAACTTTAATAATTAAGTTTATGATAAAAAAGCATGTACGTATAATTTGCTCTGGAATACGAATAAAAGGGTTTTGAAAAATATGTTGCTATTAGCAAGAAATGCGGATAAATTTCGCTATTCAACTGAAAAAACCCGGTGTATTTATAATTCAGTTGCACTTTGATCGAAGTTCAAAAAGTCTGGGTCAAAGATCTTTGGCCCTTGAGGCAAAGGCAAGTTCCAGAACAATCACTTTATTTCATGTCTTTACGACAGATTTGCTAATAAACCTTGAATAATATTACGCAGCATTGAACGAAGAAGAGCCGGTTTTAGGAAGAAATACGTGAAATGAGGACTTGTTTGTACAAATTCATTAGAATGCAAGTAGGTTGCAAATGCGTATCATACTGCGATGTTAAAATCAATCGATTGTCTTTGGAAGCGTTTGTTCAATGACTTTAACTTTTTAATTGGCCCTATTTTTCTTCATTCAACTTGGTTCATTTAAACTCAAATTAAATGCAAAATATTGCGTTTCCGTCACTATTAAAAGTTTTATTATCAATTTACCAATTATTCGTTACTATTGAGCAGATATTTGAAAATTTTTGCATAAAATAAAATATTTTGAAAGCACTTAACTGATGACTGCAGTAAAACTGCCGCTTTTCGACAAATAAACATTATTTTTACGGTCATGTAAAACACTATTTAATCTTCCTTTTAGTCTTTATGGCGATTTTTCAAAAGTTCAGTAAAAAGTTTTTTGAATTTCTTATTCGTTTATGAGGAATCTACAGTTTTCCGTTTTGACCTTTATTTAGATACACCCCGTATAAACATATACACAGTGTGTGCTCAATGACCGATTGTATAGTATAGATTAATACAAGCAGGAACAATTCAAATTGGGGGTTCTGATAGATGCTAGGAACTTTTTTTGTTAAAGTTCTGGAACGCAGCTTTTTCTTTTTAATCGTAAATTGAACAGTTGGCGAAAGTTATGGCGTTCATTTGGTTTTGAATCGGAAGGCTTTGGTAAATGATATCCGCATATTTCGCATTTTGAATAAATTTTCGAGTAAAATCCGAATTTTGAAGAAAATTTGCAGAAATTTTTCTCGTGCCAGAGCGACTGACAAAGTTTTGCGCCAATGAAAAATTATTCGCTCTGTATATAGATATGATTGTATATCAGCTTCATTTAAATTTGTGCAACTTTTAGCATGGACTTTTAGGCAAAAATTGCGTTTTTTGTGTATTTTTGTGAATCAGCGGCAGTTGATAACGTTGGCGCTGATTTTCCAAAGCGCAAGTGAAAATATGAAAAAAAATATTTGCATGCTTACCGTTTGCTCAGGTGATGGGTCCGTCTGTCTCGATCAACAGTACTAAATTTCCAATAAATTAATGAATAAATCGCTTCAAAACACTTTAATACAAAATCGGGAAAACCGCACCAACGTCATTTGGCAGGTTAGAGCACTACCGAGGATTGTCAGAAAATTAACTAATTTTATTGGTCAGGTTTTCCGTAGACATTCGACTAGTGTCGAAATTGTTTGTTTACAGTGCACAGGTAAATAAACAAATTTATTACATAACTTTATAATGGTTTGCGTGAATTTCTCAGCGCTGTCGCGACAAGGGCTTGACTGTACCCTAATTTCCATTAGTCTTCCAGTCCCATTTCTCTAGAAAGGTCTAAAATGTTCGAGGTTATGTTGCTTTAAAGAGCCTCAAAATAACACAATAAAACATTGAATTAATTGGCAATGAAACCAGGTAGCCAATGTTAATTGTACCAGGGGCAATTAAAATCATCAGATACTTGGATCCAGTTTTTAAATATTCATGTTAGGCTTTTTTCTAGGTACTGGCAGCAGCGTCACGTGAAGACGTGGAGAGCGGGGCCCAGGTTGCTGGGCTCAAAGGTAAAACTGCCGACGACGTCAGCACGAGGCGAAGAACCCGCAATTCGCGACCAGTTCGCGTCCTACTCCGGCGTTTGTTTGTCATGGCCGTGATACTCGCGATTCTAGTCGGTCTCGCTGGGTTCTTTTGGTACCTTTTCGGGTGGCAGTTCCTCATTCAGCTTGCGATCGTTGTCTTGGTTGCTTACCTAGCTGCAGGACACTGGAGATGGTTCTATGTAGCTATAGTAACAGCACCTAGAGACCTGCGGTAAGTTCAGTTCACTGGCTGCTTAAGTAGGGCTTTAGGTCACCATCGCGTCAGAACCGGTTAGTGGCATTCCACTATTTAATGCCTATTTTCGGCTTTTTAATTCAACTGAGCAGAATGAGTGGTTTATGCAAAAAATCCAACGTTCGCAGATCTTAGGGAGCTGTTTTAGGAAAGCCAAGAGGTCTGAAATTGTGCCTTCCAAATAGTAAATGGATGAATGTTAGCTACATCCTCTGCTTTAGGTATTTACCGACTTTCATCGTATTCATCAGCCAAAAAGCTGGCGCTTCGCTCCATTCTGCCCTACTTTCCAATTAAAATTTATGAACATTTTCATTACCCCACTATAAACAAATAGTATATTTATCACCTTTCAATTGCAGGCTTTTGTCAATTTCCTGCTATTTGCGTTATTTAACTGAAGTTTATACCTGTTTGCTGACTGCTATTTAATCATCAAATTTGTCCCATTAACTAGTTAAACAATATACATTATCTCCATTAAGTTCCTATTAGATAACTTAAATTTAAGTGTGAAGTGTGCATTTGTTGATTTTGTTTCAGTGCTCTCTACAGATATATAAGGCTTTTGATACAAGTCAAGTCGTTATATCGACGCGACCTTCCATTGGCGAAAATATTTGAGCAGAATGTTAAAAAACATCCTCATAAGCCGGCAATTTTGTTTGAGGATCAAGAGTGGTCTTTCATACAGGTAGGATCTGCTTAGCTTGTCATAGCTTACGAAATGTTTACTTGTAGTGCAAACGTTTAATTTTAATAAAAAAAGCACTTAAGCTTCTATAACAACGTATTTAACATTGGCTAGATTTACGGAAAGAACCCAAAATTACTATTAAACTATACCATAAATATTTAAATATATTCGCATTGTATTGTGCAAACATTATAATCGCTCCAGTATTAGCGCGTATGAAAGGCTTTTAATTGTAATTGTTCCCGCTCATATAATTAAAATTTGCAAAATATGCACATACATATTGATCAATGATCTAATCTAGGTATCTGCCTACTCACTAGAAAATTGAAATTTTAAGTCAGTTATTAATTATAGTCAATTTGCAAGAGCAGGACTTTTGCTAATTCACTAAAATTTAATTTCATTGGCTAGAACATGATGAGTTTTTCTCCAGATCTCCAGGGAAAAAAGTTTCTTCCTCACATTTCGACAGTAGAGTGACTTGCATCTTCATATGGTTTCCACAGCGGTCTAAAATTCCGTAAAACTCACAAGTTTTAACAATTCGAACGTTTTCAGTTTCTTTGATAAGCAGTTTTGTAATTTAAATACGTGTTAATTAGTGAAAAAATTATAAAACCTGCTTTTTCACCGTAGATTGACGTAATTGCATAACTGAATATATTTTTCAATCCTGATCAGCTTTTTTTTTGGCAATTTGTGGTTCTCAAATAAAAAGCTACTTTGCGCTCGACCCAAATTCATATTTTTGTAGATAATACAGAACTTCTATGAATAACACTTGTTTCTCAAAATTAATAGTTAATTAATTTCTTATATAAACCATTAACAATTTTTTTTCCAGATTGAAGAATACAGTAATAAAATAGCAAACATATTCAAAAGTCACGGCTACAAAAAGGGCGATCGCATTGCGCTTTTCCTGGAAAACAAGCCCGAATATGTGGGCATTTGGTTGGGTCTATCAAAATTAGGAGTGATCGTTCCATTGATAAATACCAATCTAAGATTGAGCTCTTTGGTGCATTCGATCACTGTGGCAAAATGTCAGGCTGTTATATTTGGATCTGAACTATCAGATGGTAAGAATTACTTAAACATTGAGCTTAAACAGAGACCTTTGTATAATATGTGCTTTTTTCTCCGGCTTCTCCACTCTATTATCTAGTCAAAAATCAACTCCATTAAGTCAAACCTCAATCATATGCAATAAAAGTTATATTATTTATGTTTTATATTGTAAATTTTGCGGCGTTGGCGTGGTTCTCGTTAACTAGCTACAATAATTTTTATTGCTTTGGCGGTTGACGACACAATTTCACAAACTGCATATTTTTATTAATCGTTAACCCTTTTGACTTTAATCTGAAAATAACTGTAGCATTTCCATTTGAAATTGTAATGTGTGTTGAATCGAAACAATAGGCATGTTCTGGTTCATATACTTTGATAAGGTTGCATATTTCACCGGTTAATTGGCAAAACATCGCATTTTGTTTTGCAATAACTGCGTTTCGTTTTAAAAGCTTGATTGATTGATTATCTTACTAAATGGCTAGTAGTTACTCTTGTTAAATAAAATTTAGTAAATTTATGTTTTTATGTTCTTTGTTACGTTTAAGTATTTACGTATTTTTTGCACTGTGCTCCTAGTTAGTTTCATTAGTCGTTTTCCTCAGCATTAAATGGTTGATGCAAATGTAATTAACTTCGACTCGTCAAATTCCAGCAAAATGAAATTAATTCTGGTTTTTTCCAGCTGTGAGCGAAGTTTTGGACAAAATCGAGTCCAAGGTGGCTCTGTATCAAGTGAATTGCAACAACAATGCCGGACCCCAAGATGAACGTTTCGAAAATTTGGATTTATTGCTAAAAGAAGCTTCGAGTAGTCAGCCGGAAGTAACGGAAAAAATCGGCCACCATGATCATTTGGTTTATATTTACACTTCGGGCACAACTGGACTTCCTAAAGCAGCCGTAATAAGTACCTCAAGGTACGGAGATGAAGGCATTTGGTTTCTTGTAAGCCTAAAAATTTACATTCTTGTTTGTTTGCAGGTATTTTTTTATTGCCGGCGCTATGCATTGGCTGTGTGCTTTCCGTGCATCTGATCGCTTTTACTGTCCTCTTCCATTATATCACACGGCCGGAGGCTGTATGAGTATAGGGCAAATGTTAATTTATGGATCTACTATTGTGATTCGCAAGAAGTTCTCTGCTTCTGCCTATTTTCCGGAATGTCGCAAATATAATTGTACTGTGAGTGGCTGGATAAACAGTTCACTTAAACCGTGTTCATTTTTTATATTTTTTTAGACTGCTCAATACATTGGGGAAATGTGTAGGTATATTTTGGCAGTGCCCCCTAAACCCAGCGACACCGAGCACAGTTTGAGGGTAATTTTTGGAAACGGGTTGCGGCCGCAAATCTGGAGAGAGTTTACAGACCGATTCAATATAAAGGACGTTAAAGAGTTTTACGGGGCAACAGAAGGAAATGCAAACATCGGTAACTAAAAATTGTCAAACTTATAGTTTTTAGACTGAAATTGTGGATATTCTAGTGAATTTCGACAACACGGTGGGCGCAATCGGCTTTTTATCTCGAATCATTCCGCAAGTCTATCCTATTTCGATTATCAAAGTTGATGAACACGGGGAGCCAGTTCGAGATGCCCGAGGATTGTGCCAAACGTGCAAACCCAACGAACCTGGAGTGTTCATCGGCAAAATATTACCAAACAATCCATCCAGGGCCTTTTTAGGATACGTCGACGAGGAGGCCTCTAAAAAGAAAATCGTTCACAACGTTTTCAGCATAGGGGACAGTGCCTTCCTTTCCGGGGACATTTTAATAGCAGACGAATTTGGAAATTTGTTTTTCAAGGATAGAACTGGCGATACGTTTAGATGGAAGGGTGAAAATGTCTCCACTTCTGAAGTAAGCCCTAATGAATATATAAATCCTCTATTTTTAACTAATTGCGTTTTGTTCTTTACTAGGTCGAGGCTGTGATTAGTAATTTAGTAAGTTATAAGGACGTTGTTGTGTATGGGGTGGAAATTCGGGGCATGGAAGGCCGAGCGGGAATGGCTGCGCTCTACGATCCTGAACGATCAGTGGATCTGAATGCCGACTTCCGCGAAGGTCTGAAAAAGGCTCTGCCTGCATATGCCAGGCCCATGTTTGTCAGGATCTTAACTAAACTGGATCTTACAGGTCAGAACAATAATATTATTTTAAGCGCAAATTGAAGCTTCTAACGGCCTGGTCGCTCTTAACACTTTCCAATTTTCCTGGTCAATGGCAGAGAGTTTTCCCGTAGTATCTGTCTCGTTCGGTAGTAGCCAATCTTGATCTTTCTCAATCCAATTTCCACATCTGCGAGACTTTGCTCAGTAAGAACATTAGGATTAATTGAAAACCTTAAGTCCGGATTACTGAGAAATCCGGTTTACTGAAGGTTCGACTAATCAATAATTTTGTTTTCAAAGACAAAGTCAATAAATGCTATAAAGGATTATAAAAGCGAACGTCTCAACCGGTTTCAACGAGTTCTAATGTTAACGTTTCAATACAATGTAGCGAATATCTCTTGGTTTAAACTGTCTTCAGCATCTAAAGGCGATTTTTTTTCCAGGAACCTACAAATTAAAGAAAAACGATCTGCAAAAAGATGGTTTCGATCCATCAAAGACATCGGACAGTATTTATTATTTAAGTTCCAGCGGTCAGTACGAAATCGTCACCCAAGACGTTACCCAGAAAATCAATTCAGGCGAGATTCGAATGTAGAACCCATGAGTTATTGATGCTTTTTCAGCAGACTGATTTAATTTAAATGTTGATCTGATGGTCGTTATTGCCATCGCTCATTTTACTAGAAAAATGCATTGGTTTTCAGCTCTCTAGGTGCAACAGTTTAGTGACACGAATAGAGTTAGTTTTCTAGGCGTGTATTTTAGGATAGGAAAATGTGGTTATATGCCAATTTACTTTTTGTCTTTAAGTCCACTATTCGATTTATATCTAGGCCTAGCTGATTTTCTTGAAGGAGAAATCGAATGCAGGCTTATATGTATAGCTGTTAAGCACAATTTTTTTATTTGCATGTAAGTACTTTTAGTTGCGCAAATCGGATTGATCTAGTTAGGCCCTTTTTGAGTATTTAATTTTTTGAATGCCCTGCAAAGATAATGGTATTTATTTTAAGATTTTTTTAAAATTTATGTGGGCTTTTCTTACTCTTTGCATTCAAAAGGACAAACTTACTTTATAAGTGCGGCGTGGTTTAGAATATTGTACTCCTATTATTTATTGTGGTTTTGCACTATTTCTGGTTGTTGTAGTTTTTACTCATGTTATTAAAAGATTGTTCTTTAAAAGATGCTTTTTTTAATTTTCACTGGAGGAGAACGTCCAGTTAGTGCAATATTTCGTGCAGCTGCTGCATGTCCTAGAACCAATCAATACAAAGAATTAAGTTTCCAAACTAAGGGAGATTGCAAACACGCGCCACTGAGATAATTAAATCATATCTCTCTATCTGCACCCCGCTTTCCAAGGGGTGGATTTGCAAATTCCTCCCAACGTGAAGGGAGCGCGGGCATTTTGCGAGGGTGGATAGAAGCGGGGATATAGACGTCTCTTGGATATTTAATCCACGCATCGCGCAGTTGGAATATGGCCCAAACAAGAAACGTCCGATCAAAGAATACGGTTCTATTCGATTTTTATACGCTTTCGGCAACTAATTTCTTCGTACCGTTTTACCTCAGGCCCCTTTTGTTCAATGCGCTTTGTTAGTTGATTGATTTAAGGTCTCATTTGTTATGTAACTGCGATTCAGTGTTGTGGGATTGATCGGTAAGTATGCACGTGTTCTGTCTTTGAAATACTACACGCTCTCCTGTGCTGTTGGTGATTCATGACTGGGAAGTTGAGGATTTGTGGGATTTCTGGTTATTTTTACATTGATTTATTTTCATGTTTCTTTCGAAAAAATGCTTTAGGGCACGAAAAATGGTTATACGAAACAGGCATGTTTGCGTTCGTTCAAACACTCAATTTTAACATAATATAGAATTGTAAAATTTTATTAATTTCTTGTTTCTGACGAAAACATTATTTAGTACCTGCTGGAGAATTGAGTATATGAAACAGGCATGTTCGCATGAGTTCAAACCCTTTCAATTTTAATATAAAACCATCTATATGCTAATAACAAGACCCTCATTGGATTGGCAATTAAACTTTGAACGAAACTAAACAGAATTTAAAATAGAAACTAACTGCTAAATTAAAAAAACTCGTTAATAAGTAAGGAAACTATTTAGCGAGTCCTCTTCCGTCTGAACCGGGTTCCTTTTGTTATTTTGTTACTTCAATGTATACACTCATAATGTAAGATTTGCGCTCTATTTATTCAACAATTTCCGAGTACAGTCGGATCGTTCGCCAAAAGAAAACAAACCATCTCGTTCAATGGTTCGTATAAAATGTCGGTGAAAATATACAAATTACGCACGTTGCAGGAAAACAAACAGCCCAATAAAGATCGAAGACAACTCTTAAATGTTAATTGAGTTTGTAAGCCGCAAAAACGTCGTTAGTAATGTTTCTAAAGAAGCGAAGTAGAAGGAAAAAGGGAATCGCTGGAAATCTCTCAACGGGAAATGTTTCTGTGGATTGTTGCGACATTGATGATTTTTGTGCAGAGTGTTATTTCCGGATATATTGGTAAGGCGTGCGGATTTGGATTGCGGTTTTTCGCAAATTAGTACGCGGTTTTTTTCAGAAAAAGTGATTGTTAGTGGCTGTGAAACTTGCCAACTAATGCTCTCTTGTCGTCAGTTGGATTCCATTATTGCTATTCTGGATGTGGATTTTAATTCAACTGAAGCAGGACTAGCCAAAAAGATTCACGGCACATTTCCTCCGGATCATCCCAGAGACGCTCTTAATAAAAGGCAAGTTTAATTTAATTTTACCAAAAATCACACTATAAATTCCAGACATGTGCTTAGCCCAAAGCAAAAATGAACTGCATCTGTACGGAAGTAATTTATAATCAAATTACTCCCCCGATTAATAGCAGATGGTTCTTAAAACGAAAGTGTTTCTAATGGCAAACAGGAGTTTATCGTTCTTGTTTTTAAACGAAATGATTAAAAGGCCCCAAATGTTATCTGCCTCGTATCTTGCATAGTAATGTACGTTAATTTCCGGGCAATGTTTCAAGCTGCATTTCGGGTTCAAAGAGTTCGAATGCCCAAGACTCAGTTTTTAACGTTGGTCTGTAACACAGCAGATTATTCAACATTTTTATATGGTCGTTATCCCAATCGATGGCACCGCGCTAAATTATACCATAATAATGTATTTTAGTCCGATGGCAAATATTTTATAAATAATTTTCCAATTAAATGATTTACAGTTGCTCTAACAGACAACAGCGGTTTCACGGTCGCAAGTAATCCGATTTTGATATGCAATTTTTTGCGGTTTTGCTCTCTTCTATTTTGTTGTTGTGTGTTAATTCAGCTCGAGGGTTTTTGTTTTGTATTCATGAATTAATCATGGAAAAATTAATACAAGTAATACATTTTCATTGTCTACTAAGTAGTGAAAAAATGATTAGAGGAAGGAAAGTTAAGAGTTTCAATACTTTTTTGTATTTCGCAAAAGATTATTTCAGTTTTGAGTATCAAAATATCGTTTTTTTCTTGGGAACTTTCCAGCCCGTTACGTTTTTGAATACAAAAACAATTTTTTTTACTCAATAATTTGCACTTTTTAACTAATTTTAAAGGAACTAAAAACAAAAATTTAAAACCATTTTAAGGAAAATGAGGAGTGAAAAGAAATGTCAGGAACCGTGGAAAGCAGGAATTTTCGTAGTATGGTGTTTTCGGCGCAAACTTTCTCTTAAAGGGCGCTTTTAAATTTGCACTTTACATCACGCAACACCCTGTACATATACACTCATATGAATCTCATGAATATAGTAATAAATCAAATGAAACATAGTTCTAATGAAAAATAACTCATCTCTTGATCGCGTCTTCATATTTCTGTGTTTGTACTTTTGCTAAATTTGATTTTTTTCTTCAGCAGTTTGAGATTTAAATTTTATCTATAGAAAATTGAATCGCGGACACTTATGCTTTATTTAAAACATATCTTTTGATTATTCAGTCAATTTTACATTAAAAACAGTAACTGCACAAAATTTCAACACTTTTTCTTGGTTTTATTGAGTTTGGAAAAATTCTTCCGAACTTTGGGTTTTTTTAATCCAAACTTCCGTTTATTTTATTAGAAACTGGAAAAATATTTTGTTTAATTTGTAGAATCATATTAAGTAAAGTTAACTTATAGTCAATTTTAAGCATCTGCACTTCATAAATAATTTTAAAATGCATACAAATAAAAACATTTAGACATTATAGATTTAGAAGTAATTTAAATTAAAACAAATAAATGAAAATTAACTATCTTTTCTTTCAGAAAACATGATAAAAAAATGTATTGTTCTTTTCTGTCCATTTATCTTCGAAAAACTTTATAGTTTTTGCTCCTTTTTGCAGTTAACCGATACGATTTTACTCAAATCACCCATATTCAAACAGAACACCATCCAAGTTTGCCATATATTTCTCAAACTCCCCGCCGTATAATAACTGCCACTTTTATAGCAATAATGCCCCAAAACCTATTTGGGTAAACTTGACCCATACAACCTACAGACCATTTGTGCTATATTGTGAAAGAAAAATGAAATTCACCCTAAACTTTCATTCGAAATGTACGTGATGAATATGGTGATAAATCCTGAAATCGGGCCAATGTGTTAAGCGGCCCGAGAATAGGCTAGAGGGTAAATTTTCATTTACATCATGGGGTGGAAGTTGGCAAGGACAAAGCGCATTTTCTGCTAGTAATGTGTCTTTTGATTTTACCCTAAATACAACATCGGTTACAACTGTTTAATTTCATACAAGAACAGTGATTCATTGGGAATTCGCTTGTTTGAAAACCAATATTTTATATATAATTTTAGATGTTCAGGCCTTAATTACTGTAGCTTTATACTGAGTGAAGACAGTCCGGGTAGTGAAGCTTTGGGAGCTGGAAATTTAACGATAAAATACGCTTGTGTCACAAGTAAGAAGCATTTTTTTTAAATTGCAGCTTGATGTTAATTTTTTTTATGTTAGGAGACCGAGTGAATCCCTACTGTAACACGAAAATCCAGCTCAACGAATTGCGCTCTTCTGGAATAATTCACAATCCAGGATATCCTAGATTCTATGCGGGAAAACGCGACTGCATCTGGAAGATATTTGCGACTCCTTATCAGAAAGTCAAATTAAAAATCCTAGATATAGCTCTTTTCGGTGAGTTAGATTTTTAGCTTCCCAAAGCCAGGTAAATATGGGATTTTTTAGATACGCGAGTATTGCTACAAGAAGACTGTAAAGACACACTGGAAATCAAAGACAGTGGTCAAACGATTTTTTCCACTTGTAGTCAAAACGATCCACCATCGGAGGTAATTTCCGCAACCGAATCTGTAGAGGTAAGTCATTTTTTAAGACTGTTGATATTATTTATTGGTAGCCAAGAAAACACGTTGAAAATAACACTTCTTAGGCTATTTTAAAGGCACTCTTAATGGGTCATCCAGTTGGAATTTTAACAGTTTTTTTTTTGGTGGATATTATGTTAAGCTAAAACCCGTTTTATGAGGAATTATGCCCCAGTTAACTTAATTTAGCTGATCTTTAGAAGTAGCACAAATGCGAAATGGTGTTAGTAGGTGAGTTTAGTAATCCACTTTAGAAGTGCAATGAGAAGCAATTTCGAAAGTTTAGGATTAAGTTTATCTTTGGGAAATTAGAGCATACTTACATAAAACTGGCGGGTTTTGATTAAATTTGACCTGAGATAATTATATTTTTTATACAAGTATTAGTAGGTACTTTTAATTTTGTAGTGGTCTTAATTTAAGCCCCTTAGTTTAATTGTTTCTACATTTTCTTCTATTTGGTGGCTTTATTTCATTTGCTGCTTATTTGCCTAATTTGATTTTGTTTTCGTATGTTAAAGAACTAGACCTGAAAATTTTTCAGTCGATCAGGAGCGTTCGATATTTTTTACGGCCATAAACTGAAATGCGCCAATCCTTTTCAAATTTACAGACGGACTATAAGAAATGCTATCTCCAAAGCTAATTAAGTTAGGAAGTTTTTTTAAAGCTAATTTAGTTGGGAATTTTAACCAACTGTGTAGAAACTATTAGGTTCCCAATGGACAAAATTTCGACCGAAACATAGCTTTAATTGGTCTTTCAGAAGCTCTAAACTTAAGATTGACTTACAGAGCACCTTCTAAACTTACAACGGGACGAGAAGAAACTAGAACTCCAAAACGAATTAAGCTATACTCAATTGAGTCCCAATGCTCAAATCACTCTCCACTAGACCCAATACTTCTTGTCAATTTCCCGATTTCTTCCTCTTAGTTGAAGTGTTCTTCTAGCTTATTTTTTTTAGTAAAGCGCTGTTTGTCCATTGATTTAATTTCTTGAGCTGATTTCTATTAGCTTTTCTATTCTTCCAAGTGTATTTTCAACGCGTATATTTTTTTCTAGGTAGTGTTAACATCTCGTCAACTTATCAACCCAAGAAGAGGCGTTTTAATTTACTACTCATCGGTTGGTTGCCTGCCAGTTCCAGCACCCAAGCAGGCGTTCCTGGTGTTCCAGAATCAATCAGTAGCCAGCTATTCCTGCTGCAAAGGCTACGTTTTCCCGGACACCCAAACCGAAAATAGGACAATTAAATGCTATGGGGATTCTTGGAATGTTTCACTGCCATTATTAGATTGCGAGAGTAAGTGTATCAACGGTCAGTAGAATCAAATAGGACGTTTCGCCTACATTTACTACAAGCATTCTCGAAGGCGATGCACCAGTCGTTTAAATCTTTTGAAGGTCCTCCTGAATGAACAAACAAGCTAATTTTGATACTAATTAAATCAATTATCTTCACTGAATGATAAAGCGAGGATTGTTCTCGGTTTATCGACCTTGTTCATTTAAAATTCGGTCAATTTTCCTAAACAGATTGTTGCGGTCAGTGTTAGGTTGCGATGTTATGAAAAGAAACTTTCTACACAGTGTATTTATGATTGGACTAGGCGTAGCAGTTTATTATTTATTGCAGTGCGCGTCAATTAGGACGACATTTAATCACAAAGTCCAGTCGATTGTTGTTTTGCTCTTTTGTTGTTGATGTTCAGAGTAAGTAGACCAGTTGAGTTATTTCTGTAGCTGCGTATCGAATTTGGGCTTGATTCCACAAAAGTCCTTTTCTGCCTTTATGTGCTTCGCTTGGCTTTCAAGCGGTGCGCTTTTGTGCTGAAACTGTATAGAAAAGTTTGCGAAACTAGCCAGAAACGAGATTCTTTCCAACGGCAAAATATACAGACGCACATTTTTTTAATTAAATTTAGCCAGAACTAAAAAGCACATTTAATCAATCAAACTCAATTAAACAAGCGCGCTTACTCCTCTCTAGACCCACTCATCGTTTAAGCTCTTAAAATAGAACTAAAATTGTCACATTTTCCAATAACATTTATGTTCATATAGTCTAGCCATGTGTTGTCTGAGCAAGCAAATCCCAAATCACTGATTGTAAAAGCGTTAAATATTTGTAAGTTGTTCAATTTTTCGGTTGTTTAATGTGTTGTCTGATAAGGGCTTATCCCGTTCAGTGGTTCAAGGCGTTTTTACGCAGATAATACGAAATCTAAGTCTGTTCGTGCATATTCGACGGGCTTTAAAAGGATATTAAAATCTCCAGGTAATTTAACATAATCGCTTTGTTACTAACGACGCAAAATATTCATTTAACTTGAGCTAATTGAAAGTCAAGTTAATTACCTTAAAGTGGTAACCAACTATATTGCCATGTGGTTTGTATAGTAAGGTTATTTATATTATGGCAGAGTATTCGACAATTTGTATTTTTGTTATTTTCTTTTCTCATATTTATAAAGCGGGCGTTTGTTCATGTTGAGT
>NW_026018508.1:11893306-11949026 GCF_020466585.1 Dendroctonus ponderosae
TTGCATATTGGGGAGTTTCTAAGTTTGAACCCATCCATTGCTTGGAAAAAATAAGCATGTGAAATCTTGATTTTTGACCGAAAATTTCCTATAAGGTTTCAGATCCAAAAGTTTCAAATTCCACATCAATTTCATCTCAAGGAAGCCAGAAAAACTTTTTTGGAGTGTTTTTAACGGTTTTTAAGGCGCTTGAAACTTATAGCTAACAAGAACAAATCCCAAAAGACGCAATTCATAAGCGGAAAAAATGTTATTATTTGTACAAATTTCAAAATATACAAAAACACGATTTATATTTTACATCCGATATTTTTTTATTACAGAACCTGAAGTTTCACAGGCTATTCTTCTTCAGAACAGCGTCAAACTAGTTGAAACGATGGCTTCCGGTAAGTGCATTAGCTCAAGAAAAATCACTAGGCAAAATATTTATATTCAATTTAATTTTTAAATTAAAAAAATCTTCTGACTTACTTAAGTGATTTATTACAGATTTGCTGGCCCCCATTTTGCTGATGATTATTCTGTTTGCTCTTAACGGCATTGTCATCTTCTACATACATAAAGCTAGAAAGAAGTAAGTGTTTGATCAGTGATCTGAGCGAATTTTGTTGAAATTAACTGCTTTGCTTGCTTTCCAATTGTGTCTGATTTATTAGTGAACATACTTGATTTCTTTCGGTTGTTCGACGTAATTTTAACTTGAACAGAGTGTTTCCAAATGCAATGCAAATATTTTTAAATCGGGTTTTGAAAGAAGAAATAATCGTCATTAAAATTTTGTAGGATGTGAATTTCGTTGTTCGTTGCCGAACATTACACGTATTGCAAAATTTTATAAATATCTTAATAACTATTTTTTGTCGCTTCGTTCTGCTTTTTTCTTTTTTCTTGCTTTTTTTGAATCACACTTTGCTACTTCCCATTCCTAATGCGTGAACTATTCAACAGCCACAGTTAGATAAAATTTGAGAAGGAACAGTCAAAGAAGATGAGGTAAATGTATCAATAAACATGAATTAATTATATTATTATCCACTAGGTTTTGTTAGGATTGAGAAGCGAATTTTGTCTATTGTTACTAGCTAGTATTAAACTAATAATTGCATAATGATTAATAGCAAAATGTGCAAATATCGGTCAAGTTTCGGGCTGCTGAATTATTCTCAAACTTTAAAATGCTTTTTATTTTTTCAGTGATTTTAGGCGACGAGGGTCTTCAAATTTCGATATCCCGTCGCAAAGACGTCTTTATTACGGTTCCATTGGAAACGATACTAGTTCTTTGAGAGGTGCTATATAAATAAATAGAAAATAATGGACTGCTTCGCATTTTTGCAAAAAAATCATTCCAAACAATCAAGCTCAAATGAATACCTAACAGGTTCCGGATTATGTTTTCTTGAAATTACTGTAATCAGGCTTTCCTAAATCATTTTTGCAAAACTTCCAGGCAGTAAGTAACATCTCTCATACTAACTGGCCCGCATTTTCCATTATCATGCTTAGAAACTTCAATTTCCACGTGCATGATAGCGAATAATTTGCCCATTGTGAATGAAAAATGAAAACATGTAACACAAGAATAATAAAAATATTAAATTTCTTATTAAATTTTGTTTTATTTCTAGGCAAACAGTTGAAGTCGTCGATGAAGAACTGGGCACTTTCACTCAAACTAAGCAATGAGAGGCTGCCTTAATGTTATAACTTCAGTAATATTTTATAAATGTATATTGAATGTTAAGGCTAATTAACAAGTTTTTTAACTACACTTGCATTGACTAAGCCCTGGCAGTAGTCAAAGTAAGGTATCCGTTGAGCTTCAAACATATATGTAATATATTTTTTCTAAGTAGGTGCCTACATTTTTAAAATAAAATTTTTTACTTGAAAGTGTGGATCAGCCACTTGTGTGATTGCAGCTTTTGAAAGTTTTAAATTCACATTTTCACTTTAGGTAGGTAATTAAGTAGAATGTTCTTGGGAGGTATTTCAACATTTTGTCATTTATTCTAAAAATATATAATGGTAAGTGTTGCAGCAAGGCGTTTTGGATTTTTATAATTTTCCTTATCCCAAATGCTCTCAACCATGCCATAATTAATACAATTTTTCAAATATTTACCACACAAATGCCATCAAAAAGCTGTTTATTCAATTTCATCTTTATACTCGAAATCATTTGATAACCGGAAGCGTATTATAAAGTAGGTATCGAAGTAATAAAGATAGCGCGGGGTTAACTATGGATAACGAATTAAAAATAACACGTTTATCGTCGATTATATGAATTTATTTACATTATATTCTTTTATATTTATTTACATACACTGTGAGTCAGAAAAGGTTGCTGTAAGGCTGGTTTCTGGTGTTTCGTGTGCGGCCTAAACCACCAACGGGCACCAATAAATCCTCACTCACCTCCTCAATTTAATCCAATAGTTGCATAACTAACACTCAATTTCTTTGTAGTTAATTTTCTCAGGATTTTTGTTGCTTAGCAGTATCTTGGTCCCTGATGGAGCGCTGCTTTGCTCATCTATAAATTACGTAATTTTACCTGCACTTTTTTGATTTGGCAAAAAATAGTACTTAGAATGATAGCTGAAGAATAATTGCAATCGGTCGCATTGTACTGTTTGGTGAGAACCTCGCAGATTTTGAGCGGAAGTTGCCTTAAAGGAACCGAACCAATTAAGGCGCATACGTCTAAAATATCAAAAATTATTCCTTAGTAACAAGAAAAATTAAATTGTTCTTGATCTTGATGATGATAATCGGAAAAAATGATAAATGCATTTTTTTGTTTTCTACCTGGATATGCATTATCGGTGCTCTTTGCAGCTGAACTACTGGTAGCTGTTAACAGTTCTGGTCGTTTTGTTGATATTAATCTTACAGGATCTGGTGTATTATCTAAACAACAAAATTATCCAAAAAAATAGGATTCCAAGTTAATCCCTTTTTCCTACCGCATTCAATTTGCTCTCCATGTACTTCAAATTGATTCTGAGGTTTATAGTAATTCTCGTGTTGCCCGTAAACTATCGTTATTCCTTCCAGTATATCCATTGTGACTGCAAAAAATATGAAGAAAATTCATACAGATTCTTGTGTTATTCCATGTTAGTTAGCAGAAAAAGGGGGTTAAAATCTTAAATAAATATCTTGTGAAAATGCGCCCAAAATTTATCCCAAAAACATACCTTGTTTTACTGAAAAAGTGTTTAATTCTGCCTATTATATTGCGATTATTTACGCGGTTACCTGCTTGTCCAAATCTTTGCCCACAAAACTCTCTTCCATTAACTGTGAAAGTGCCAGTAGTGCAAGGCCAATCAAATATTTGAAAATCCAGTTGTATTTTGCACGCATTCTGCAAAAAATAGTTAACTTTTTCTTTTAAATCATTTAAAACCGATAAAACTTGTTTTTATTTTTCTGGCCATTTTTTTGACCAGAAAGTTTTATTATACTTATTACCTCCGAATATTTTGTTACATCATAACTACACAAATTCACTTCCATTTCATTCCTTATAACGAAATACTTTTCTGAAATGACTTTTTCGCACTTAGCAGGATCCTCGTTGGCTTTGCGGGGATCAGGGTTGCACTTGGGTGGCAAAACTGAGTTTCCCTCAAAGTTTTCACATTGAACTTGCTGATAGAATGCGGTGAATCCTCGGCGGCAATTATTGGAGTCCGAGACAAAGTTTAAGTCTTGATACTGTTTTGAGTTTGTAGCGATTCTTACTAAAAGCGGCATCATTTTCAACGTATGGCTGACTTTTAGGTGGAAACTTACCTTGTTTCTTATTTAGGTATTGGCCACAGTAACGGTATTCGTTTATCTTTAAATAGTCCTTGAAGCATTCATAACTGCTTTCAACATCGAAGTCTTTGAAGAAAACTTGGACGGAGCAAAATCCAGGTAGCATCCTTAGTCTATTAAGAAAATTTCCCTTTTTGTCATACACATTAAATAGTTCCTGTGAACTGTTTCAGATCAATGAAAATATGACCGAAAACATAAAAATGAATGAATGAATGATAACTTTGGCTAAAAATGAGTTTTAGTCAGCCAAAAGTTTATAAAAGAAGAAAAAATGTTACAGAGTTTTTCAATGTTGAAATTGTTGGATTTGCCACAACATTCGGTCCTAGAATTCTTTATTTAAAATCGCAAAATATTGATCTACCATTTTCTACTTGCAAATGTGCGACTTCAATGAAACCGGTGAGATTTTTGGAATTTTACACCGTCGTGAAAAAAATGTTCTTCATAAAGAATCATCTTCAGAGGTGGTTTACTCGGCACAGCAACCGCCTCTGAAGATGCAGCAAGAAGTAATTTTCCATTTCCAAACATTTGGCTACCCAACCTGAATATTCAAGGGAGAATGATCTACTCATGAACGTTTTAATGAGCAAAAACTTTCAGACAATTTCAAGTAACTTCCATGCTTTTACCCAAAAAACTCCTTCTTCGGCTTCTTTGACTAACACCTGAAAAATGCATATACCTGTAGCAGAAATTTCCATTTTTCGGATATGCTGCAGGATATCCTGGCGAAGTAATGCTTCCAGTTAAAGAGCTCAACACCAAGCATTTATGGCTATCAATCTGATCATTAGTGGTTTGTTGCCCGGATTGGCACATTTGCGCCAACCGTGCCAACTGAAGTGCTGCCAGCTGGTTGTAGTTCCAGCTAAGACATTGTTGGTAACTGTCCGAGTTCGTCAGAACCCGAGTAACTTCAGCCAAATCTACCGACTCAGTTTCCTCCCTTTCCTGACTGCTTTTGGTCCATGTGGTGTCTTCATCGTCTGCAGGTCCGAAGAAGTAGAAGTGCTTGGCGACGCTGCCTGCCTGCCTATCAATTTTATTGCCTGCGGCCGGCAGGTAGTAACTTCTCTGCTTCAATAGAGGCAGTTGGTAGATGTTGCTGTTCTGAGGCCAACTCACTCTGTTCGCTTGCTCTTCGTAGAACCTTGAAGAACATATTGAGAGCAAAAGAAACCAATAACAGACGAATGCTAATTACGTGAACTTCTCGCTCTCGTTGGGCTGTGAGCTCTTCTGGCACTCATCCTGAATCACCTCGAGAACAAATCCCGATTTATCCCGACTACTGAATCCTCCAGTGTGAAACTTGATGAGTTTACTCTCCAAGCCTCCAAAGCTTGTGGTGAGTTGAGCAGGCGAATTGCAGCCGCATAGGAACTTTCCATCAATTTCCAAATGCCCATATGGGCAGGAGTTATGTCCAGGTGGGCCCAACGCGAAAAATTGCACGTTTATCCTCAGCCGACAAACGGAAGAACTGGACTTTCTGATGATATACTCGCAAGTCTTCGGGGTGTTAATGGAGTATGGGAAATTGGGGCTGACCAAGAGGAACGTTCTCGAGGAGAAAATGTTGTTGAGGCAACAGGGCTTTGAAAGTGGTGGCAAATATGTTGGTTTGGGTTTAATAGGGGTTTGGTTGCTGGTCCATTCGAACTGGACTGGTTGGGTTGTATCGTCCAGTTTACTTCCAACTGCAAAAGATGTTAACACCATAAGAACTCAGTGTTAATATATTAGATATTCAGCGATTGTGCTGATGGTTTAAGGATGTGCAAGGCAAGGGCAAGTTGAAAGATGTTTACACGCATTTGTAGTTGAGTTATCAATTTAAATTAAATTTCGTAGTGGTTCAATAAGAGAAAAAAATTCTTAAAATCCCTCGTTTTGAGCAAATTTGTTCTCCAGGATCTTGTACTTAATTGCGAGCCAATTTTCAAGCTGTGATGCCTGGAATGTCTCTTTTTTTACCATAAAGTCTTGGAGCCTTTAAAGCTTGCAGCTAAAAGTTGGTCCAAATTCTAAATTGTAAAGACTATTGAAGATATTTTTTAGAAACGATGAACTTATGAGTTTTTCGGGAATTGAGACTGTTGTTGAAAAAAAACTCGGTTGTCTGCAAATTGCAAAAGAACTTGCGGGTGTGTACGAAATGGTAAAGAAGACTTTCTGCAATTGTTGAAATACTCAAATTTCAGCTCGAAAATTATGCACTCATTCATAGTAAGTAATTTTACTTTTATTTAGCAAATTACGGAGAAACGCCTTTACTTTTTGTCGGTAAACGACGTTGATATGACGAATTACAGAAAAGCTAAATTTTTCATCTTCTAGCTACTGCACCGCAAAAAGTTCGTGAAAATAAATATGATTTGGCCATTGAAAATTTATCACCCTGTATGATTCATGATCCTGACGATGTAAATCCTTTAGCGTAACTTATATTTTCACTTTGAGATTAATATCTCAAAAACTGCAACAAAGAGTTTAAAAAGTCGTGAAATTTAAACACTCTCGTTCCTCTCTACAAACTCTTTTTTTCAAATAAAGCTGAATGTTAAAATTTCTGGTTTTTTCCTTGGTAACTTTTGGCACTTTTAAGGTATTTAGCTCAAACTTGAAACAAAATCACAATATAAAGCGAATTTATTTTTTTCTTTAGAAAATTTTTGTATTTATGCGCTTCTTGCGACTTGGATCGTTATTGAAGAAAAGTACGCGTTTTTATAATAAATAAAGCTACGGAAGTAAAAGGTGTAAATAATGTAATCAAGTAAACTCTACAAAAATAGCGGACATTTTAAAGACAAATATCTAAAAGTTCCGAAATTTCAAACAGTTCAAACTGGGAAGCAAATACTGTGCCAGCTTATGCTTACATGCATTTTTAGTAGAAAAATAAGCTGAAACTTAACCGCTTTTGTTTGTACAAGATTTTTAAAAACACCCAGTGTTAAATAGGATTTTCTGCCGAAACTAAAGTCAATTTTGTAGAATTTTATGTAAAGAAAGCTAATAATTCGACAGAATTTTATTATCTTTACAATCCCCTATTCCCTTCCTGTTCCGCAAAAAAACATTCTGCGGTTTTTGAACACATAAAAATAATGAATATGGCAAAGAAAATGCAAGAAAATCATCTTCGATAAATTGCTCATACAAAAGAACACCCTTCAATACGCACCTGTTTCACTTGAATCATGGTCCTGCTGACACTCGCGTCGACTAACTAACAGTCGAAAGCCTCTTTTTCCTGTTTCCGGCTCATCATCAGCTACAAACTTGAGCTTCAAATCTCCATTTTCACTGTGGTAAACTTTCGATCCATTTCTGCTTCCACAAATTGCATCCTGGCTTCCAATTTCCAGCCTATCTTTCACGCAACCGATGGAAACTGTTAAGTCAAAGTCCAGAAACTGGATGTTGAACTGAGCGGGGCAGTTGCGCCCTTTTAACAAGTAGAAACACTCTTTTCCTGCTGGATAAGGTTGAGGAAAATTGTCGCTGAAAATCAGGAATTTTTCATCCGAAAACACATGGCCGCAGTGGCTGTCCTCCAATTCTTTACTTGCTAGCGATTCCGCTTTCACATTGTTTTTGATGAGGATTGTTGAATAAAACACCAGAAAGCAGGGGAAGAACTTCATATTTCACACACACACAGACCAACAATACTGAATTTTCGCTGATTAAGTGACCGTTGAGATCTAACAAAGCTTCGGCAAATATTCACATCCTGAGGAAGCTAATATTTGATCTTGGGTTGGGATGCAACACCTTGTAGAAGTAAAGACCGTGACCACGGGCGTTACATCTAAATGATGATGAATTGTTTGACCGGCACTGAAAATTCGTTTGTTTGAGACTGATTCTTTGGGCAAATAATTTAAATAAATGTTTCGGTGGAAACAAAGACAAGGCAAGGCGTCACGTAGCAAATTACCTGCATTGTGTAATAGAGATCATTGAATGTTATGTTCCTTTGTCCGTGCCGCGTTTCTCCATTAACGAATAAATTGTTCAAAAGTTGTATGAATGATGCCCTTTAACGTGGACTAATGTGCAATCCCCAGATATTAATCTGGGGATTTTAAATTGAAAAAATAACATTTTCTGCTTAAGTGTAGATTAGAAAAACATTTAATCAAGTTCAACATACAAGATGGTAGATTTAGGTGGCTAAATATCGTCTGCATCTTCGCTCACTTTTAGTAGAAAAAAGCATACAACTGATTCCTTGAGTGCTTCTGGAGTTCTTCTAAGTAGCACTCACCAGAGTATCAGATATATTATCTTCTGGAACTCTACTAGAATCATCTATGGTCTTCAATACGCCGATGATATCATCCGCTAGAGCATACATTTCTTCTACAGTCTGAAATAGCCGAAAATGTTGATGATGGAAATCCGAAGAACACCAAACCATCCACTTTTACCTCACAAGCCATCAATCGCTTCACCAAGGAACTTTCGTATTTAATGTTATCGTACTGTTCGCTGCCCATTAAGTAGCCATTTTCGATGTCTTCGTCTTGAGATGCGCCCAAATGAAGCTCAACAGGGTGGCACAATTTCTCGCCCTGCTGCCTGAAAACGTGTCCAGATTCAATGGAAAGTCCGGATGGGGGATCTGGAGTGTCGTCCCAGTAGAGGTAAGTCGGAATTTTCACTCTGTAGATTTTGATCTGAAACAAAGCGCGTTGGAAGGTACGTTGGGAAGAGAGTGAAGAACTTCTATGTTGTTTCCTCATGGTTGCATTTGGTGCTATTAATTCGAGTACAGTTAAGACATGGAGGACTTAGTTGCGTTCACTTACCTTTGCTCTTCTTTCCGCAATTTTTTGATTGCAGTAGTTCTCAATAAGCATAATGGGATGTTGCGCCATTTCAGGTGGTGCTTGATCCAATGGAATTTTGCCTGCCAGAACCAGATTTTTCACTCTTTCCATCTCTTCTTCCTATGTAAGATTTGTTATACATTTCAAAGAAATCGCCGTTTATTTATCGCGTGTTTTAACAACATCAACTGGCGTTGATCAGGAACTCCAAAATCTTGGTTTAATGCAGGTTTTACTTACTTGTCGCACTTTGATTCTTTTCTGCATTTGTTCTTCATAATCTTCAAGAATCCGCTCCTGCAACTTTTGCATATAATTCCTGTCTGTGAGACTGACATAGTTGATTCCCATCAGCTTTTCGATTCTGGTTCGCACTTGTGGAATGTTGAAACTGAAACGAAATTACTGCAAAAATCAAGCTAAGGGAAACTTCCAAAAACTAAGCTCAGATAAAACCAATGAAATTGTAACATTTTGCCCTAAATTTGTATAAAATTGTGAAAACACAAAAGCGCTAAACTGAAGAACAGACAAGAAAATTTAAATGCTAATTTTTCAGGAATAAAGCACTTGCACACTTACAAAACTGGTAACAAATCAGCACTAAAAATGAGCATCCAAACAGTAACTTTGCCTTGCGATTTGCTTTCGTGACTCTCGAATTATGTTGGCAAACGCGCCTACTATAAGGGCTGAAATGACAAAATAACACACCGTTTACGGAAATCATTCAAGAAACCCCCAGGCTTTGTGCGAAAAAGCTCGCTTACAGTGTCGCAGAAAAAAAAATTATATAAGTTTTATATAAATTCTAATACGTTTTAAAATGTTATTGGCAGCACAATTGTATAATTGTTTTTACCTCAGTTTGACATGTTTAATATTGGAATATATTTTAAAAATTAAAAACTACAAATTTTTCAATAAAAATCCCTAGTGCTTGTATGTTTTTATGTTATTTGGACGAGTTTCTAATTTGCCTTACAATATTATGAAACCATAAACATCTTTATTTGTTCAAAAATTCAGAAAAGCTGCTCTTGTTTCTTTTCCAGCTATAAGCTAATTTTTTAAACAAATAGATCCTTAAAAGTGCAGGGCAGGAAGACACTCTTGCTTTTTTCAAAAGAAATAGAGATTATTATTCATTACTACGACATCCTTAGAGGATTTACCTGTTTCCACTCAAACTATACAAATTTTACAAAATTCAACCAATAATTTTTCAAACCATTGCCACCTTGATGGTTGCCTTCACTGATCTCTTTGCTCCCATCTCCAAATTGTTGCTATGCAAATAAAAAACTCATTTTCATAATTGCTAATTGTTCATGAAACGAGGCCTCAGATGGAAATCCCCAAATTCTCGGTACATTAATTACATATTTGGTCTTCAATCATCAACTTTTTGCCCAGTCATTGCCTCAGCCTGAAGCTTGGCTTGATGGCTGGAATGATGATAGTTTTTTGATCGATGCCCTTTTTGTTATATTCATAAATTTGATAAGGGAGCCGAGGCGAAGTCGCGGAAGGCACGAAGAGTTACAGTCACTTTGTTGGCGCTCCGATTTAAATTCAGGCCACTTTACAGGCTTAATCCAGTGTCGCCCAATTTAGTGAAGGCATTTTATGCGATTTTGTCACATAATATGGCCATAAAAATGCAAATTTGTGCAGACGGCCGTGAAGGTTTTTCAACCCTTAAAATAACGATCGCAAGTGATGGCAGAAAAAAACAAACAACGGAACTTATCCAAGTAAACTTGGATTTGACATATTTTCAAGTTCACTCATCTCAGTTAGGATTAGGCTCACACCAAGGCCTATTAACTACTGCTTATTTTGAAGTCGTTAATTCGAGTAATTTGGAAGTTATCATTTTTTCTATGGCTCAAGTGCAAGTTAGGACTGAATTCTTGAAAATCAGGCGCCAGCTTAAGGCTTTTGGAAAAATGGCTCAATCCTCCGAGTCTAATGAAATATTCTCCGGTTTTAGCTCAACCCTGTCTGTTATCTATGGTTAAATTTCAAGTTTCTAGTTCCGCTATTTTGGAAGATATAAGTTTTTCTTCAGTTCAAGTGCAACTTCGATTGCGGATTCTTGAAAATCAAGGGCCAGGTTAAGATTTTCTGAAAAATCGCCCAATACTACGATTCTAATAAAATATCCTCCGGTTATAGCTCAATCCTGTCTGTTATCTATGGCCAAATTTCAAGTTTCTAGTTTAGCTATTTTGGAAGAAATAAACTTTTTTTAGTTCCAGTGCAATTTGCTCGGATTATTGAAATTCATGCCCAACTTTACGAATTTTTTAAAAATCGCCCAATACTCCGATTCCAATAAAATAGTCCGGGTTATTAGCCCAAACCTTTCTATTAAATCTGGCCAAACTTCAAGTCGTTACTTCAATTAATTCGGAAGTTATTATTTTTCCTACAGCGCAAGCTCAAGTTATGCGGATTCTTCAAATTCAAACGCAAGTTTAAAACATTATGCACAATCAGCCAATATTTCTATTCCAATGAAATTTTCTCAGTTTTCAGCTTAAACCTTTCGATTGACCACTTTCACATTCCAAGTCGCTACTTTCATTAATATGGAAGTTATAATTTTTTCGTCAACTGAAGTGCAAGTTAAGGGTATTCTCAAAATTCAGGCACCAGTTTAAAAATTTCTGGAAAATCAGCCAATTATCCGTTTCTAAAATAATTTTCTCAGTTTTCAGCTCAAACCTTTCTATTGACTTCGGCCAAATTTCAAGTTGCTGCTTCTGCTAAATTGGAAGTTATCATTTTTTCTTTAGATCACGTTCAAGTTAGGCCCATTCTTAGAATTCAGGACGACAAAAAAGCTGGCGTCATGATTTGGTGGATTTTGCAAAAAAAACGCGCAAAATTTAAGTTTTTCTTGAAATTTCAACTTATTTGGAAAAACTGCCAACAATTCTCCAACAAAAGTGCTACTTAGTGCTGTAATCAGTTGGTAAGGAATGAGCACAAAATTAGCGAAAAACCCCGAAATTTTGACCTACTCTTACACCTAAAGGTGTACTATTCAAATTGCACCTTTGAGACCAAAACACTAAACTATTCTTTCTCCTAATGCTTACAACATTTTGAACTGTTTCCATTTTCGACATGAAACAATTTTTTAAATTTTAAAATAATTTTTGTTTTTCCAGTTTTTTGTTGATGGTGTTTTTTAGATAAAAAATTAGAGAAGAATCACATGAGAAGGAAAAAAGTGCTTTATAAAGTTAATCAATTTAGTGATTTATGTGAGAAAGAACAGCAACCAAGAGTACCTAGATATGATTGAAAAATTTACGTTTGCTTAATGTGCCCACAAAACATCGCATTTTTCAAATTTCTTTACGTCCACTTTCTTTCACCATTTTTAAGTTAATTAAACAAATTTTGTTGAGACAGAAAATCGTACTTGAAGTATGATCACACACATTGATTCTTAATAAGCCCTAATCTTTCGTCTCTTCGTTTGAATCACATACTACCAACATGGAAATATTATTCCTTTGAGTCCTTTTGCAAAAACAGTCAGACTTTCATCACCAACCACCATCACTTTAATTTATCTACCTGCATGATGATTGAGGAAAATCCACCGTCCGAAGAAAGTTTAAAACCTGAGCCAAATTGTCGACTTTCAAAAAATCGTCTTCAACGCACACATCCAAACATTGATCGCCGGATTTCAGAAATATCAGGCTCGAATGTCTTTGGAACTTGATTACTTTGTTCACCCATTGATCAACATCTTCCTTGAATTCCGGACGCTGTGCGGTTTGCGTTTGATCGGTTAGAGTTACTAAGAGAGTGGAGATTGGTAATTTGCCTTTGAGTGGCATGGCGCAAATGAGGCAATTCATATTTGAGGAGAAACTCGTTAACATTTCAAATTTGTTGACGTGCATGCAAGATTTAAATTGAGGAGCAATTAGAAAGCTTCAGGGATTGTTAAAGAGCAATTAGAAACTCAAGCTCCTCAAACAGGAAATGATTCGGAAATCTGCCAAATACTATAAAGGACTAATCATTAATTAGTGCCCTCTTTTGATACGACTCTCGCTACCCGTTGAAGAAAGCTTGCGGTTTCCAACTTCATTTTGCCTGATTATCTTCAAGCTTATATCCACACAAAACATGAAAATTTTATCCAAAAACTATGTACCTCTTCCAACAAAACTCACTAACAAACAACCTAGTTTAACTGTGATTGTGAGCGTTAAAATTCGAACTTACTCGCATGGAAACCTTGGTACTTGAACCGTGTCTAAAAACGCGATTACTTCTTCGACATTATCGTTAAAGTCGTCTTCGGAAGTCTCAGAGAGCTGCCGTTTGGGACACTCTGAAGGCGGTTCATCTTCCTTAACCGACTTGCGGAAACCTTTGAAAACTGTGTTGGCCCAATCTTCGATTCCCTCCTTGGTTAGAGCTTCAGACTGAGGCCGATTGCGTCGATCCAATAGGGCGTTTAGAACCGTTAAAATACTCAGCTTGCTCATGATTATTCAGCGACTAACTAACTAGCACCTCTTGATGTTTGACTAATAGAGTCTATTTATCGTCTGAAGTATCAAATTTCTAACTTTTGCCTTGCTAAACAACCTAAAGGCACTGGCAATACATTGAACTCTTCGGCTGAAAGGTGCTGGCACGAAAATTGCATGAAACTTTTATAACGCTGAAACTTTCCAAGATCATTTATTTTCCGTTGTTTTGCTTGCAGCTTTTTCGTATGAATATTCGCAAAGCGTTGAGTGGCTTTCATATGGTTCCTATTGTAAACCTACCAGCCCATCAATTTCGTATTAAAATCCGACACAATAGAACGCTCTATTACTTATTTCTAATAATGGTTATGCATCAGGTTTTTTCGAGCAAATATTAATGGTTTGGCCAAATAGATTGAGGATTTAGTAAGCAAACTTTAATTATGCATGAACGGGTTTAAATAAGAGCAAGAAAACATTGCGTTGGCTTATGAAGATGTAGACAGAAATGGTATTATATGGCACTGCTCTTCTTAAGATGAGGTGAAGCACAAAACAGTTCAGGGGTGGTGAAAATTGAATTTATTCTTGCCCTGTTTGCCAGGTCAATGAATTCGCTTCTTCCCTGGATCTTAATAGCATACAATGGGATTCTTTTGAGTCGTACCTACACAATTCTTATTCACTTAAAACTTCGTGCTGCAATTCTTTGTTGAAGCCACGTTTGTTTTTTCACACGTTCTTCAATCAGGGCTTTATTTGAGAAGAAGGTTCTTCTTCGACCTTTGCGTAAGTTCAAATCTAGCGTTCATTTTGCGATAATCCTTTCTTATGTGGTTGAAACTTTAACCGGCTTTTCTTCAGCTAAAACGTCTGCTTCCTCTATTTGACCACCAAAACAGTGGGACGATCATGAATGACGAGATGAACGAATTTAACATACTGAAGACACAATGAAGGATTTTCAAGGCTCGGGAAGTCAGTTAAAAAACGACTGTGATTGAAACTTGAAACGATTCAAAAACTTATGACCTACTTTGTGTTTTAATAGGTTTTACCTATTAAAGTTTAATAAGAAGTGGAGGAAATTGTTTGATAACAATTTTCTACTTACGCATATTGGATGCTTTCCTTTTCCCACCATCGGACGATTCTTTTCCCCAGCTGATCCAAACCCTGTTGGCGAGCCTTGGGCCTTTCCGAAGGCTTTGGAGGTTCCGGCTCTGCAAATTGCACCATTTTTTTGTGTTTATGCACACAATTAATTTGAAAAAAACTGGAAAATTAGCTCATTTCCCCAAATGCTCCTCACTGACAAAAAGTTGACATTGTCTACAGTTTCCCTGCTAGGTTTGTACAGGAACTAAAAAAAATAAATTCTGAACCCTAGTGAAATAATACATAATACATATATAGGCCAGGCCTATCAAATGATAAATATTTATAAGCGCGATTTGATTTTCAATCCCAGCTTATTTATGATACAATTTCCGAAGAACAAAAACCTGGTACACATCTCGAGTTTAGTTACCGATCAATTCAGCTGGTCATCAGGTTTTTGACTCCATCTGCAAAAGGTGCTACCTCTCATTTTATTAAAGTCTGGCTGGCCACTGTTCTAGTGAATTTATCCGCCGTACGTAAGTAGTTGCATTTATTAAAAAATTTTGTAATTTAGTTAATTTCGTCGCACTTTCAAAATTCGAGCAAACCCAAAATGGGCCTATCGGTTGAACTTTCTATTACTTAATCAGTTTAATACTTATTATTACGAACAGAAATTAGGGAATTGCTTGGTGATGTGCATGATAAATGAAACTGAGCATTATGAATTGAAAATGCTGAATGCGGCAAAAAAGCACTGTAAAAGCACTGTGTAGGAATATTTTCCGGTTTGACCATACAAATGGATTTAAAGTAACGTGGGGTAAGTGTGGAACTTTTTGTTAACGCAAATTTGTCAGTTTTATAAGCAATTTTATCTTGTACATGCGGAAGCACTTGCTACTCGCATTTTCCGGTACATCAATTTTAAGACTCTTCTCAGAAATTTTGGCGATTTATTTCAAATCCCATTCGCTGTCTAGACATTCATTTAGGGGACTTCTAGGTAGCTTTGCGACTTTTGTTTATCGGCGACTTGGTCAGGGTCAGCCGTCGAATGAGATTTTATTTAACTTTTTTTTTCAAGGTTCACAAAAGTTTTTCACGATAAATTTCTCGTCTGATTTAATTGTATGGATTTATTTGATCGGAGATCGATGCCAAAGCCACTTAATCTATGTATGGAAGTGTTGGCCAGACGAGAACATTGATTTATGAATTAATTTCCCTCAACTTGGCATCGAATTTGCATTATATAATCTGCTGATGAGACTGAATATTGTCGACACGTTTTCCGGCTTGTTCACATGTCTGACGATGAAAGGTCAATAATAATCAATTAAAACTTTATCTTGAGAAATGGTAATATTGATAAATATGTGGGAAAATTGAAATTTTTGAGAACTGCAGAGTGGAAGAAGTGACGTACCTATCCTATTATGTACAGGGCGGCCTAATTTTAATCTATCTTCTATTCTAAATTTAATTTAATCTATTATTATTTTAATTTGGAAGCAATATTTTGCAATTTGTTAAGCATGAGAAGTAAGAAGATAACACTCAGCATACATATTAAGTTTCACAAACTTCTCAGGGAACTTTGAAGGATCTTTAGGAACGTTTTCTGAAAACAGATAGTCTTTTAAAATATTGTCTTGTTTAAAAGTCTATAGTTTTCGAGTTATTTAAAATTTTGAATTTACGTGCAACATTCAGTCAACTGATTTTTTTAATGAGACTTCTTTTTCAATCAGAATTTAGTGTTAAAGTAGGACATTTTCGATTTGTATTAGAATGTGGACCATTTTCTCAAAATTTCACAAAGTAAGATAATCAAGCTCAATAAAAAGTGGGTCGATTTGGTCAGGGTAGTGTAAATTCGACATCACTCGAAAACTATTGACTTTTTCGCAAAGTCCCAAAATGCACTTTTTGACGTCAAAACCATGTAGTTTAAGGAAAAGTTTTCGATAATGCCCCAAAGTTTACTCAGAAAAAGCTACAACCTACCAAAATTTTTGAACGTCCCCTGTATCTCATATCCCTTCGTTTTTAGGTTTATTACCCCTTCGAGACTTAACATCTTTAGCAAGTTTCATACTGCTATCTGTTCATGTTTAGAAATTAAATAATAATAAACCGCTACCGTCGCTAGTTGTGACTTTTGGACCACAGTGTATATACCTATTGTAAATTTATCTATTTAAGTAAACACCATTAAAATCCATAAATCGACACAAAAATTAGGATTTTTATTGACTTATTGAACTAATAGTTATTCAGATAAGATAAATTATTTCATAATTGTATGCTAATGCTTCACTCCGCTTATGCTCGTATCTGTTGCTTTAAATTAATTAATTAAGGCGTTATTTTCTGTTTGATCATTTTTTAAAACTTTACCTTTATTTCGATGTTGATCTACACTGTTATTGTATTTTATTGCTTTAGTTCATTGCGTTAATTGTTGCGTGTTTGACAAATATAGTCAACGACTTCCGTCTTCAGTCGACCTAAATTGGAAATCTTGAGCGTGTAAAAGCGATGTTCCCAAATGGATCAACTTTTAACACTTTTTTCCATCTTCAGTTTCTAAGTTTGGGTTTATTGTGTTTTAGTTTTAATGTCACTGTTAATGGTGATTTTTCACTGTTGTTTCATATGGTGTTACTTCATTGGTTTGCATTCTTCCTTGCCTTCTTTGTTATAGACTTCTAATGTATTCTTTAGATTTTTCTCATTCCTAACATTGTTTTTCCTTGGTGTTTTTATATCCGGAAAATCCTGTGCTCTCTGCATATCCAACGTGCATTATTGATGTGCAAGATATGTAATCTCATTCAAAATTTTCGAACAAAATGAAAAAATTGGTAAATTGCAAACTTTGATTTATTAGAGCATTGTGTTATCAATAGTTTAAAAATCAGTCAATACTCGCAGAACCGATTGGTTGATATGAATATTGCGTGATCATTATAGCAGAAGATAAGTATACTTTGGAACATTTTTATACTCCAGAACATTTTTTTTAAATTTCATTAGCGTAGCGTTTTTCCTATTTGTTCTAATAGTTTTAGTTATTTCCGTAAGTAGTTATTATATTAGTTGTGACATGATTACATATATTTTTTCTTTCGATTCTTCGATTATTTAGTTTAATTCAGTTTTCATATGTGAATTTATTCTGCATCTTCGACTTCAATTTCTTTAACTTTGACAAATCTAAAATGTTTACATATATTTTCGTAGTCAGTTCTTTGATTCTCCGTTTACTTTCATACCTACATTTCTTCTGCATTTTCAACTTTTTACACTACTCTGCTAAATTTCTATTTTCGTCTGCAGCTCAAAAAGTTCTTAATTTAGCTGCATTCTCAACTTTACTGAATTTTACATTTGTTTTCCTTCTGCAGTTCAACAAGTTTCTATTGTTTTGTAGTTTTAAACGCGTTCAATATAAGCTGCGCTTTCAACTAGACTTTCATATGTTTATTTCATCTGAAGCTCAAAAAGCGTTTAATTTAAGTTGCATTTTCAACTAGACTTTGATATTTGTATTTCTTCTGCAGCTCAAAAACCGTTTAATTTAAGCTGTATTTGTCATTTTTTCTGATGGTCAAAAAGCATTTTAGCTGTATGTGTTTTTCAGGTTGACTAATAATTTCGTATTTCTTCTGCATCCCAAGAGACGGCCAAATTAGCCACCACCACTTTTGCGATTCATATTTTTTCTACAGCACAAAAAACTATTTTTATATTTGTTAAAACRRAAAAACGCGGTTAATTTTAGGTATATTTTTAACTAGACTTTTATTTTACAACATTTTCTGCAGCCCAAATGACGCTCAATTTAAGCTGTAGTTTTRCAGCACTTTTATATTGATAWTTRTTCTGCAGCTCACGAACCATTCATTTTAGCAACATTTCCAATTGGAATTATTATCTATTTTTTACTAAATTTTGAAATTTCTATTGGTTTGTAGTTTAGAAAGCAGTTAATTTAAGCGGAATTTCAACTAGGTTTTCATATTTGCATGTTTTCTGCCGCAAAAACGCTTAATTTTGCCTGCATTTTCAACAACCAGAATTTCATTTTGAATTTCTTCTGCAGCTCAAAAAGTATTTAAAGTATTTTGTAGCCGTATTTTGAGTGACTAAGCTGTACTTTCATTTTCACTTTTGCATTAATATTTCTTAACCAGACTTTTTAGTATTTCTTCTGCTGCCCAATAACGCACAACAAAAACTGTATTGTCATCTTCCGTTTTATATTAATATTTTTTGCAGTTCACAAACCACTTAACTTGGGCAGCATTTTCATTGAGAAGTTTATATGTGTTTCTTGTGCAGCTCAAAAAGCGAATAGTTTTAGCCGCAGTTTCAAGAACATTTTTAGTTTCAGATGTATTTGAACAGCCTGGTCCCAAACGGGACCACTCTAGTCATTCTATCCCTTCTGATCCTGCTATGTTACATCTATATCAATATTATCCACTCCTACTGGAAACGTCGTGGAATACCATATGAGAAACCCTACCTGCTAACGGGCAGCTTATGGAACGTATTCAGTGGAAAAAGACAAATAGGAAAACATTTCGGAGATTTATACAGAAAGTTCGATGGTCCCTACTTTGGAATCTATATTTGCGGCAAACCGTATCTGGTGATTCGTAGTCCGGATATCGTCAAAGACATTACGGTTCGAGATTTCAGCAACTTTGAGGATCGGACGTTTGCTTGCGACAAAAATGCTGACGATATGACCGGAAATAGTCTCTTCATCCTTCGAAATCCCGAATGGAGAAACGTGAGAATGAAACTGACCAATATTTTCACTTCCGGAAAAATTAAGCAGATGTTTCCCTTGATGCTACAGACGGCAGATGATTTGCAACACTATGTAGAAAAACATGATAATGAAATCGTTGATGTCAAAGACCTAGCAGGGAAATACATGACTGATTTAGTCGCAAAATGCTTTTTTGGGATCGACAGTTGTTCGTTTGTGGAAAAACCAGTGACGCACTTCAGGAAAGTCTGTATTGATATACTGGATGTAAATATCTTCCGGTCGTTTTGCATGTTTTGCTACTTGTTCTTGCCCAAGCTCGTTTCACTCCTAAAACTCAAATTGCTTGATACACATTACCTGAGAAAAGTATTCATGGAAACGCTATTGTTCAGAGAGAAAACTGGATTTCACCGCAACGACTTTGTGGATCTTCTCATCAATATTCGGAACACTTTTGCAAACACTGAAGAATCAACCTTTGGTAAGAGGGTACATATTTAAAAAAATCGAAAAGCAAATTTGTTTAAACTTTCAGATACAACCTCCATGGTCTCACAAGCGATCACATTTTTTATTGCCGGATTCGAAACGACCAGCAATCTGGTTGGATTTACGCTCTACGAACTAAGCATGCATCCAGAGTGTCAGGACATGTTAAGAAGGGAGATTTTCGAAGTATTTCCCGATGAAACCACCCCTTTGACTTTTGATAACGTTCATCAACTGAAGTATTTGAACATGGTTATTGCAGGTAAAATCTAAAGATAAAAATGTGTGCTTAACTTTAGAAATGCTGGGGAATCGGTAGAACTGGTTGAAATAAAATTTCTTTCCTAATTCACTTTACTTTGCTGATAGAACGGTTTAAGCAGAGACTTCCCTCGTAATTTCCTTTTAATTCGTGAATTTTGCCACTTTTGCTCAAAAGATTTAGAACAAGTTTTCTAGATTTTTTCAGATTTGAACAGCCAATACTTTTTCTGCCTGCCTTAGATACTCGATCTTGCTCACAGACGGATTTAAACTTTCATAAAATGTTCACTAAGAACTAAGTTTCCATAAAAAAATATTCAAATCGCATTACCGATTGAGAAAATATTCACAGTGAAAAGTTAGAAAATATTGAACTTGATGAACTGATAGTTAAGAAATCCTTATTTTTTTAGAGACACTGAGGCGGTACCCATTTGGTCCCTTCTTAAACCGAAACTGCAAAAAAGACTATGTGATCTCGCAAACCGGGTTCAAAATCGAAAAAGGAACCCCAGTCTTAGTGTCGCTGGATGGGATCCATTACGATCCCACTTACTACAAAAATCCAGAGAAATTTGATCCCGAACGGTTTCGGGCTGGTTACAAGCACTTGTTGAGTGCGTGCACGTATTTGCCATTTGGCATGGGGCCTAGATCTTGCATAGGTAAGAAATCGGATGTAAAAATGTGAACTTTAACAATCAAAATCATTTTTAGGAGATCGATTTGCCCAAGTATGCGCAAGAGTTGGTATTATTTGTATTCTAAAAAGATTCACAGTGGAAAAATGCCACCTCACACCAGATCCGCTGGTGTTGAATCCGAGATCGCCTTTCATGCAACCGGTGAACGGATTGCAACTTAAAATACGAAAATTGTGATACTAACGAAATTGTTCAATACACAAATTATAGCAGTATTTATATTATAAGATAGTAGCTTTGAACCCTTCAATATATTTGATTTTCTTGCTCCAAATCGTTTTATCAGAAATTCCAAAACCTCTAAATAGACCGAAGCAAAGGATTAAAATGTAATCTTTTAAAAGAAAATTTTTCAAACTTGAAAAATCTGCGAACGAAACTTTTCGACTATGAAGTGTAACACTGTTTCAAAAAAATTGTGATTCAAAACAGAACGCACAACGCTTTCTTCTATTTTTGCGGCTATTTAAAACATTTTTTACTTTTTCCTGGAATGTTTGGCAATTTTTTTAACGCGCGAGTCTGCGGCGTTAATTAACAGTCGCGGGTTTTCCAAAAATTCGCCATAGAAAATAGTACACAGATAGAGACTCGATATTAACGGCACGTAATAGAGAAACTACTCTACAAACGTGGAAATTTGCAGATTTTTCGGAATTTTTGCCCATTTTTTGCGGCCTTTTCATACAAGTCGTACCACTTTTCGACTAAGATGTGTCAGGATATTTTCAAAAATTTAATCTTCAAAATGGAAAATATATTGAAAACAGAAATTAGGTCTACTGAATAGAAAAAACTTTGCACTATTTATGTGGTAATTTCCAACATTTTCACTTTACTCTGGAATTTTTGGCAATTTTATCAACGCACGAGTCTGCGCCTTTTATTAACCATCGCTAGTATTTAAAAAATTTCGCATAGAAAATTGTAAACAGATAAACACTAGGCATTAACGCCATTTAATAGAAAATGTGTTCCTCTGAAAGTGCGGCAATTTGCATATTTGTTGCATTTTTGATGTATTTTTGGGGGTGTTTTTCAAACAAGCCGCACCACTTTTCGACTATGATGTCGCGATAGACTGCGATTTCGGAAACAATTGAATAATCTGACAAACATTATTATTTTTTCCTCGAGTGTTTCAAGGTAATTCTTCAGCTAATAAGTTTTGATTCAAAGTTGCTAACCTTTACGTATAAGGACATTTGTAAAATTTTTAGACACCGTCAAAGTTCATCTTCAAAACGGCTTAAAATATTTGAATTTTTATTAGAACCATTTCGAAAGAGCATTTCAAGGTCTGTCCATTGCAGATAAAGTTTTATCAAATATTGTTACCATTTAAAAATGTAAAAAAAATATAAAAAATATTTCAATATAGTAAAAAGCCTAAAAATGTATAAAAAAATAGCTGAATAATTAATAGACATATTTTCATAGAACATATCCAGAATTGTCAAAAATTTAAATATACTTTTTTTTATATTTAAATTTATTCTCATCTCATCTCATCTCTCTCTCTCTCTCTCTCTCTCTCGCTATAATGGTTGGATGAGAAAAACTCGCATATAAAGCGCTAATGTTTTAACGAAACCGTATCGAAAATCAGCTCAAATTATGCCTGATTTTTGATCCAACTAAACTGTTTAAATCTTCTATCCTGATAGAGAATATTTAGAACATTAGTAATAAGTAAATAATTAAAAGCTAATAGTTAATAGTAGTTAAAAGCTTTTAATCTGTGGCTTGTGGTTTTATTTCTCGGTGGTCTTTCTTTGACAGTTCAACAATTGGGTTAGAAAAGTTTACAAACATTGGCGTTCTACGTTTAAGGCCCTTTTCATTTCCAAATAAAACCAGCTTAAATAAAAGGTATGTTCAATGACATTCGTTGATAATCGAAAAATACTTTCATTAAATGAATATCCTCAAGCCTACGCTTTTCTTCATCACAATGTTTAACTTGTAAGCAATTTTATGCTTCATTAACTGTTGTCTTTCACTGATTATACTGAATCTCAATATTTATTAGTCATATTCACTAAACTGGTTCTCCTTGATATTGTAAGTGTTTCGTGCACTTGTAACATCGACTGTGTTGATAAGTTATTATTAGAGTTGCTCTTCAAGGTTTCACCCAGTTGTAAGTTTATCGGTGCAAGTGCAACTGTTATCTTTCGCCTATAAAAGTGAATATTTTTTCAGTTTTCCACTCAGAATCGTTAAAGGTATGCACTGTAAAGAACAGTTTTATTGCATTAAGCAAGTGCCTGACTTTCAACCACTTTCAAAAACATCATGCGTATTTAATTTTTTACGCTTTTTAATTTGTAATTTACATTTCATTTCATATTTTTGTACAAATTGTGATTATGCCTGTATGTATATGTTTTCGTTTGTCTTTTTGCTTAATTGTAACTACAAGTTAGGTGATCTTATTCTGCTTATCTGCCGCTTCGTTTAGGCAAACTACTGCACCATCAAATTCATGTGAATAACCAAACGTGCCCTGAGATTACGAAATTATTGCATTTTGTCAACTATTTTCTAGATAACCTTTAAACTATGTACTTGGCTTGTATAATTAACTGCCCTGCTATCAGGGCTTTTGGAAAACATTGTAGACCGCTATCAAACATAGTAGGTATAGATGAAGATTTTACAGAACAAGAGTCTGCTTGTTATAAAGACGAGGCAAAGCTTAACGAATCATCAAATAATTAAAATGGGGCAAGCTCTCATTTATTTAACCAGATGCAAATTTTGCTCTGTAGATGACTGGACTAACTGAACTATCGAGAAACAAATCCTTTGGCGGGTGGCAAACAGTCTTTAGCCATGAATCCAAAGTACTCGGCTGTACGATGAAATGTGGCGTTTATTTGCCCCCGACAGAAAATGACACTGAGAATCTGCCCGTAATCTACTGGCTTTCTGGTCTCACATGTTCAGAGGCAAACTTTATTGAAAAAGCTGGCGCTCAAAGGTAAACTTCCAGGAAAACAAAACTAATCTGTCATCTAATTGCTGGCGCTCAATTCAGATACGCAGCTGAACATAAAGTAATCATCGTCAATCCAGACACTTCACCTAGAGGCTTGAACATTCCAGGCGACTCTGACTCCTGGGATTTTGGAGTTGCCGCAGGCTTCTACTTAAACGCCACGCAAGATCCGTGGAAAAACAACTACAAAATGTATGATTATATTATCAAGGAACTCTTGGACTTAGTGAACTCGAATTTCAACACTCAAGCTGGAAACCAGTCAATAATGGGCCACAGGTAGATAAAAGGCAAGAGAAAAATGCACTTTGAAAGCAACTGTTTTAGTATGGGCGGTCATGGAGCGTTGGTACTTTCCCTTAAAAATCCTGGGCTGTTTAAGTCAGTGTCGGCGTTTGCCCCGATTTGCAACCCTTCTATTTGCCCTTGGGGTATTAAGGCGTTTAGTGGATATCTGGGCCCGAAGGAAACTGGCCAATGGGAGGAGTGGGATGCCACCGAATTGGTCAAGAAATACAAAGGGCCTCCTTTGGAGCTGTTCATTGATCAGGCAAGCATTTTCTTATCTTGGACAAAGTCGAATTTATTAATGACAAAATTTCAGGGACTGAATGACAATTTTTATCCTGCCCAACTAAATCCCAAAAACCTAGTGGAGGCTTCCAAAGGCGCGGGGGTGCCGGTAATCTTTAAAGAAAGAGAATCTTACAATCACAGCTATTTCTACATAGCGTCATTTATTGGGGAGCATATCGGCTATCATGCCCAGCATTTGAAATAACTCTCATGCACTTGAATCCTTCTTACGCTTGCACTGTTTGATTTTAAAGTAAATATTTAATATCAATAATTATAAACAATATTCTTTACACACAATAAATATTGTTGCTTGTTCCAATTGGTGGTGCTCAATCATTTAATCGACCCTCTCAATTGATGCCAGTATTTCAACACTGGCTCCCTTTGCGGCCAGATGTTTTGGTTGCCCCACAAGGCCCAACCGCTATTGCAAAAACAATTAAGCCCTTAACAACCCAGCAGTTATTGTACTATTGTACTTACACTCCAGTTGCAGCTCCTCCTAAATGTGCAGCATGATCAAAGAATTTCCAGCCCATCAGCACTCCGGCTGTATCCAATCCCACAATAAATTTGATAGCCTGGAAAATGATATAAAAATTATTAGATTAATGAAACGAATTCATCAAGTGCCCCTTAATTCGGGGGTTTACTCACCGTCCCTGCAGAAAATGTGAAGAAAGGCAGCAGGATTATCCCTAGCTTAGTTTCTGGGTATTGTACGCAAACATACGCCAATATTGCCATAATGGAGCCCGACTGAAACAAATTGGGAAGGCATAATCTGGTTCCTAGTCGAGTCTTATTTGGCTCACCGCTCCTAAAGATAGCCCAGGTTGCTTCCTTAGTATTTTATATAGATAACTTGTAAAACTAGATATCACTCCAGCGCTCAGGTAGAGCCCAAGGAATTGCTCTTTGCCGAGACTTTGAACTGCGCCTAGAATAGTGAAACGTGTCAACCTGCAAATTTTCCTTCTATGATAAGTTGTGGCAGCTTACCGGTACTAAAGCTGTGAAGCACATACATGTTCGCTAATAAATGGAATCCTGAATAGTGACTGAAGGTGGACAAAATCATCGGTAAACACTGGTGTGGGCTGCCCGGATTTGAAGTAAAATAGTTCAACATAAAAGGCTGCAGTCTGGGTATTCGCATTGCTGCAAACACCAGCAGATTCAGTGCGCAAATTGGTGCAAACACTTTTTGTCCGGGAGTCAGAGAGTTCCACCATTTGTTCAGTTCTTTTGTAAGCTGATTCTGAAATAAAAACGGAGAGTTAAACGTTCGAAAATTTGCATCATCATGAATTTTTGATGGTACTGGCACCCAAACTCTTAAATCTTAAATTAAGGACAGACTTGGATTCGTTTAACTCACTGATCTATCAACTCCAAATTCCTCTTGCTTTCTAAAGAATCTGATGGGTTTTTTCAGCATTTTCGATGCATGAGCTCTGAGATGCTCATATTCCCATATGGCACAACCAACAAAAGTGGCGCCTGAAAACTGAAGAAAGTTCCTTATTAGAAATCACCTGATAATCGCAGTCTATACTCAGCTTTACTCTCTATAGTAGTGATCTATACTGACCCCAATTGTAAAAAGGAAGGGCTTCCATAGTTTCCCAACACTTAAGTCTCCAGACTCGACATGTAGATTGCTGAAGGGGGTTTCTAAACTATCAGAATTGATTTTGAGTTCTTGTTGCCGCTTAACATTGCTTCGAACCTTTCGAAAGCTTCTGGCTGCTTTCGCGAATTTAAATGGTGGATTATTGTGCAGTAAAGTAGACTTTGTGGAACTGGAATATTACCAATTTTTATTTGAATTTTTTTAAATAATAAATGACGAATTTGATAGAAATTTCGTGGCGAATTATTTACTGCTTTTCTTACCATAGCCATAACCCACCAAGACGATTCAGAGCCATAATATTTAGCTTCAATTTGGAATCATTTATACTCAAAAAAGTAAAATAATAAGTATTAAACTCGAACTTTATTTGTAACTTTCAAAATTAGTTACCACTGACAGGAAGTGAAATTGGTGAGGTTAGGTACACAAAATCTCCGCCCTTTCGGATGTTCTGTGGTTAGGTAGGCCTAGTCATCTCTGAGTAGGTGTGCCAATTGCTGGAGTGGTTATTTTGTTTTGAACAGTATTTTCATAATTTAATAATTAGCTCTTATTTATTTGCAATTATTTTCATTAGCTTCTATCAGCAGTAACGCAAATAGCGTAAATTATTACTCAAAATAATAGTAATATGTCAAATTCCAATGATTTCTTGAGTATTTGAATTGCTTCAATTGGCTACATCGTTTAAAGTGAGGCCAGCAATGACACTAGTGACACTGCAAGTGTTGACACAGTCTGTGGTTGACACTTAGATTATGGCGCCTTTGCTTTGATGCGGAAAAGTACGCCGCACGTTATTCTCTTTAGGGCTGAATGTACAGTGTTTGGGTGTAAAAAGTGATACGAAATGGCTAACATAACTCTCGACAAGGAGGTATTTCACCGGCGCCTTAAAAAGTTGTTTACCGCATGGAAGGAATCCGAGGGAGAAAATGGTTTCTCCAAAATGGATGCTTTAGTGGCTGCTGTGGGCAAAGATGAGGATATTATCTACAGCAAGTCTGGCGCTATGCATACTTGGCTACTGGGGTACGAGCTGACCGACACCATTATGGTGCTCACCGAAAACAAAGTCCACTTCCTGGCGAGCAAGAAGAAAATCGAATTTTTGAGACAAGCAGAGCCTAAAGATGAGTCTCAGATTCAAGTAAATCTGATTGTGAGAGATAAAGATAAGGACAATGAGAACTTTAAAACACTTATTGCCTCCATTAAGGCGAGCAAGAATGGAAAAGTGGTTGGTCATTTCCCAAAGGACAACTATCCAGGTCCATTTATGGATGCTTGGAGAGCAGCATTGAAGAAGGAGGAATTTGAGATGTACGATTCCAGTGCTCCGATTGCTTATTTAATGGCCCCAAAGGAAGACTCAGAAATAACAACTATTAAGAAGGCTTCTATGGTTACCGTGGATGTGTTCACAAAATATCTAAAGGATCAAATTATGGAAATTATTGATTCTGATAAGAAGGTGAAACATACCAAGCTGGCAGAAGGAGTGGAATCTGCGATACAAGATAAGAAATATGTATCCGGAGTGGATGTGAATCAAGTCGATATCTGTTACCCAGCTATTATACAATCTGGAGGCAATTACAGCCTGAAATTTAGCGCTGTAAGCGACAAGAACAATCTGCATTTTGGGTCAATTATTTGCTTATTTGGCGTCCGGTATAAGCTCTATTGCTCTAACCTGGTGCGAACCTTGCTGGTTAACCCTACAGATGAAATGCAAGCCAACTACAATTTTCTACTGCAACTTGAGGAGGAGCTACTTAAGAAGCTGCAAGTCGGCGTGAAACTCTCCCAAGTCTATGAGACTGGCATGCAGTACATCAAAAAAGAAAAGCCAGCCTTAGTAGATAAATTGACCAAAAACTTCGGCTTTGCAATGGGGATTGAATTTAAGGAGAGTTCATTGATGATTGGACCCAAAACTAGTGCGATACTTAAAAAAGGAATGGTATTTAATCTTAACATTGGCCTGGCCAATCTAACTAATAAAGATGCCCCCGATAAGGAGGGCAAAATTTACGCTCTTTACATCGGCGATACTGTAGTGGTGAATGAGGGGCAACCAGCCTCCATTCTAACAAACAGTAAAAAAAAGATGAAGAACATAGGAATTTTCCTCAAAGATGATTCAGAGGAAGAGGAGAATGATGAGGAAAAGGAAAACACCCCCAAACCAGAGTCATTAGGACTGCGAGCTAGAAGAACAGCAGTACTTGAATCTAAATTGCGAACCGAACATACTTCAGAGGAGAAGCGCAAAGAGCATCAGAAAGAGCTGGCTTTACAATTGAATGAAAAAGCCAAAGAACGACTGGCTAAGCAGAGTGGAGCCAAAGGAGTGGAGAAAGTTCGGAAGAACACTGTTTCCTACAAGAACGTCAATCAAATGCCGAGAGTTCCGGAAATTAGGGAAATGAAAATATTCGTGGATCAGAAGTATGAAACTGTTATATTGCCAGTTTATGGCGTTGCAGTTCCGTTTCACATATCCACCATCAAAAACATCTCTCAATCCGTCGAAGGCGACTACACGTACTTGAGAATCAACTTTTTCACTCCGGGTTCCACAATGGGGAAAGATGGTAAGGAGAACAGAGTATTAGAAAATTTATTAATGAAAGCGGAATCAGAGCTTCAAACGAATGCATATACATTTATGTTTGCAATTTTCATTGCTTCAAATTTGGGAAACGCATACGATGACTTCAGTATATTTTCACGTATTAAAACACAGTTGATAATAGCAGTTAAAACTTAATTTAATTAGCATCATGATTATTCAAATCATGTTGCAGATTCTCTTAAATGTGTCCTGCTTTTTTGTTAGAAAATGCAAATAATCCGTTTATAAATCTGCTTTAATTTTGATGCCAAAGAAAGAACCAGAGACTTTCTAATTCGAAAATATGTATTTTATATAAAATAAATACAAAGAATCGGTAAGACTGACAATTTGTTAATTTGCAGGTAATTTTCAACAGCCGGAGGCGACTTTTGTTAAAGAAGTGACTTATCGTAGTACAAACATTAAGGAACCCGGCGAAATTTCGCCACCATCGTCAAACCTAAACACGGCGTTCCGACTCATTAAAGAAGTACAAAGAAAGTTCAAGACGCGCGAAGCTGAAGAGAAGGAAAAGGAAGACCTGGTGAAACAGGACAGTCTAGTGTTGTCTTCAAACAAAGGCAACCCCAAGTTGAAAGATCTGTTTATTCGGCCCAATATTGTTTCCAAGCGAATGACGGGCAGTTTGGAGGCACACACCAACGGCTTCCGATACACCTCAGTACGAGGTGACAAAGTGGACATTTTGTATAATAACATAAAGAATGCGTTTTTCCAACCGTGCGACGGGGAAATGATCATTCTGTTGCATTTCCATTTGAAGCATGCCATTATGTTCGGGAAGAAGAAACACGTCGATGTTCAGTTCTACACTGAAGTTGGAGAAATTACAACGGATTTGGGCAAACATCAGCATATGCACGATCGAGACGATTTGGCGGCAGAACAAGCTGAGCGAGAGCTTAGGCATAAACTGAAGACCGCGTTTAAAAGCTTCTGTGAGAAGGTAATTGCCGGGAGCGCGAAATAAAGACCAGATAAAGTAGAATTTACTCTTTTATAGGTCGAGATGATGATCAAGCAGGAAATCGAATTCGACACGCCTTTCCGGGAACTGGGATTCCCTGGTGTTCCGTTCCGTTCAACAGTATTACTGCAGCCAACTTCGGGTTGTCTGGTACATCTCACCGAATGGCCGCCGTTTGTAATCACACTGGAAGACGTTGAGTTGGTGCACTTCGAGCGTATTCAATTCCATCTGAAGAACTTCGACATGGTATTTGTGTTTAAGGACTACCACCGGAAAACTGCTATGGTGACTGCCATACCAATGAACTTGCTAGATCATGTCAAGGAGTGGCTGAATTCGTGTGATATTCGGTAAAAACCTCTTGGGTTTTTAAAAATTGGTTGATGTAACTGGGCTTTTGGGGTTTCAGGTACTCGGAGGGAGTACAGTCGCTTAACTGGGCCAAAATTATGAAGACCATCACTGACGACCCAGACGGTTTCTTCGAGAGTGGCGGATGGACTTTCTTGGATCCGGAATCTGATGAAGAAGTGGCGGTAATTTTCTTATTAAAAATCCATGTTTCTTTTTAATGAATAAATGTACATTCCCTGTTAGCACGAGGAGGAGGATTCAGAGGACGAAGACGAGGTCTATCATCCATCTGACTTTGAATCGGGATCTGAAGAGAGTGAGGAGGATTCAGAGTACTCTGAGGGTGATACGGAAGAGAGTGATGCGTCGGTAGATGATGAATTAGGTAGGGTTTTTTAAACGCTCAAAACTTGCGGCAAGACAAAGGTTATTTTCTCTACTAGGGTCCGAGGAAGAATCTGGCAAAGACTGGTCCGACTTGGAGAGGGAAGCCGCCGAAGAAGACCGCGAAAGGGTGTACGATGAGTTTGAGGATCGTAAAGGAGGTCGCAAAAACAATTTCCCATCTAAGGATAAATCGAAGTCATCAAGCAAACATTCCAGCTCGAAGCACAACTCAAGTAACCATAAGAGCAATTCCAGTAGTCGACATAATTCAACCAGTAAACATAACAGCAGCAGTAGTAGTCGAGATAAAGGTTAGCAAATTCGTTTTTTTATACTGATTGATCATGATTTGGTTAGAAAGTGAAGAATGTGTTTTGATGACGATTAATTTTTTAAAATATTTGTTATTTTCAGATCGTGACCGAGGAAAGGATAAAAACAAACATTCATCGTCTGGATCGAAGCACAAATCATCTTCGAATCACTCGCCTTCAAAAGACAAGAGTCGTAACAGTTCCTCCTCAAAGGACAAGGATCGTCATAATTCGTCGTCTTCAGGTAAAAAGAGGAGCCACGATGATAGCGGCGATAAACACAGGTCCAAAAAGCCTAGAAAGTAAACTCCAGTTTCAGGTTTTTGTTACAAAAGACTGTTTTCGGTTATTCAGTGTTACGATTTTTCTACATTGCAAATAAACCGGTAACAACCAATTACTTGTTCGTTTAGTTTTCTGTTCGATACAGATTAGCCTCAGTTTTGTATTTTCTAATGTTGTAACTTGTTAACGCTCTCCACACAATTACATGTATAAAAGTTAGCTTTAGTTATGTTTTTGATTCATACGGCGTTTTGTATTTTGAATGTGTGGTGCTGAAATAAATGTCTTACATTTTATCCTTTAGTTACTTTGAGAGTTTATTTTGTCTAAGATTAGGTGAGGCATGAAAATGCTAAATATTTGTAGGATTTGTGAATTGCAAATGTTTTCTACTAATTGAATAATTTATGGAAAGCAAATGAAAGGAAAGAGTGGACATTTTTTTAACTAAACTAATGAAAATTTTGCAAGTAAATTTATTGGTGCCAATTCATGATAATTGGTAAAAATATTGCTGATAATGCGTACATCTGTATAAATATTGTTGAATAAATAATTATAATCGAGCATATTTAGGTACATAATCTCAGAATACATCGGCCTAGAAAATGTAATTGAATTATTTATCACATGTGCCCCATGATGAAAGGGGCACTAATATTAAAGCAGTTTGACTATTTTCAATCAATATTCTCTAATATCACTGTTCTAGAATAGCTTTGCTTCTACTTCATTCACCGCTCTTGCTAATTCCCTGCCTTCAACGTCTCTAACGCCTTGCTTCCGAAACATTTCTATCTGAGCTGAGAGTTCCTCAGTGTTCTTTTTGTGACCTTCGTATACCTTTATGCTGGCATTTAGCAAAGGGAGGTACAATTCGAGCACGTCGCTATCACTAGAAACTTGCCTTTTATTGCAACGAAACTCCCGTTAAGGACTGATTACCTGACACCATCAAATCTGTATAGGGCAAGTTTTGTCCATTTCAAAGACTCTTCCAAGGTGGGACATTCTGAGCAACAGGCAACAATTCGGCAAAGCGTTAGGATAACCGCATGAGATCTATCTGAAAAAGTCTTCACAGCATTGTTAGGATTTAATTTACCTTCTGGTGCGAATAGCAAAAAATCGCTTACTTTATTTAGCAACTTAAAAATTTTTTGGAACCCTTCATAGGCCGCAGCGTATGAATGTGAGGCAAGAAGCTGTTTAGCTTCACTCAGTTCAGGCTCTTGCAAAAACAGTTGCATAGCCCTAGAGGTTCGGAGTTTAGTTTCTTGCGAAATACGCTTCAGAATACCCTCGAAAGCAGTGCTTCTAGCCGTTATAAGTTCATTGTCGAAATTCCCCGTTAAGACTTTCTTAGGGAATGCAATATCTTGAAACATTGTGGGAAACTCTTTCCTCAGCAGGGTATAAAGGGTTTCAAACTGGGTGTATCTTCTTTCTATCACAGAAGGCGTTAAATCATCATTCCCAGATATAAATCGTACTTGCAACGTATAAATAACATATTTTTTGTCTTCGGGTTTTTCTGATATCCTGGCTGATATGATTTCGAAAATCAGGCCCTGTTTATCTGCATCTGAAACGCAGTAAATATGAAACGACCTTATGAAATATATGGGAATATTTTACTCATAATCTGAGTCATTTTCAAGGCACCACTCTTTGTTCACTGCTGTTCAAGATGACAATGGTTTGTTTATTGTTTTTAACCTTAAAAAAATAAGAAATACAGAGGATTGACAATTAAATTCTGCCAATATCACCCTGCTGAACATATATTACTTCTAAAGTAAATCTAATTCTTTTCAGCATTTAACTTCGTTTGTATTACAGTTTGAAATCGTCTAGCCTAGTAATTGTAAAGCTTCAAAAACTTTGTGTTTTGTAACAGATCCATTATTTAATATAACGCAAAATGTTCTAGTGTTGGCAACACTGAAAATATTTGCTTTTCTCTAATGACAACCAATCTGTCAGAAAACAGGTCCTTTGAGGTTAATTATGTTTTCCTTTAATATTATTAATGACTTTGGAAATAATTTTCAACTAATTAAGCATCTGAAGTCAAAATAGCGGTCCTTTGGCATAGGATACACTTCGGGGGAAAGGAGGGCCACTAGAGAAAACACACAGCCACGAAGAGCGCCATCATGAGTTCTCTTGTTTCAAGTTACTTGGGAGCCTCTACTTTTAACTGGCAAGAGTTTGTTTGTGGATGGGGAGCCGCAGTTATTAATGTATCTGTGACTTACCCTATCAATAAGCTGATTTTTAGACAGGTAGATATCTGATTGTTGCTCAATATGCTCCTATCTAAAACCTCTACAAATCTCTTTCCAACACACCCTTATTTATTGCTACCCATAAACTTTCCTTTTAGATGCTCCACGGAATTCAGGCTGAAAGTGCATACCATCAGCTGAGAGAAGAGGGCATGTACTATTTATATCGGGGCATGCTTCCTCCACTATGCCAAAAGTCGCTATCACTTTCCTTAATGTTTGGTGTATATGAAGAAGTCCGTCATCCACTAGTCAAGCTTAATGTTGATCCCTATTCAGCTAAATGCATAGGAGGTTTAGTGTCTGGAACGAGCGAAGCCCTATTAATGCCCTTTGAAAGGATCCAGACTTTGCTTTCCAACTCGCATTATCATGATGAATTCAGAAATACTGCTCATGCATTTAAAAGACTGGGACAGTTTGGAGTTAGGGAGTATTACAGGGGCCTGGTACCAATCCTGCTTCGAAATGGCCCGTCGAATGCCTGTTTTTTCGTGTTGCGAGAAGAGTTGCAGGAAAACATTAATGAAATTAATAACGAACTAGTCAAAACTTGTGCTGAATTTGTCGGCGGCGCTTTAATAGGAGTGGTTTTGTCCACATTCTTTTATCCATTGAACGTTTTAAAAGTGGCCATGCAGAATAAAATCGGCGGCCAATTCGAAAATCCCTGGAAAGTCCTCTTGCAGGTTTACAAGGAAAGAGGCGGAAAAATCAGGTATATTTATCATGGTGTTCAAATGAACTGCACACGGGCGTTCGTTAGTTGGGGTGTTATGAATGCCGCTTATGAGCACCTCAAAGAAATTGTCTATTAATCCTCTGTTGATTCCTCAAAGTCTATTTTTGTTACTGTATTTTAGTTGTACTTTGTTAAGCTAGGTAGGATAGTTATTTCAATTGCCGCTGTAAATAACTTTTTTATACTTTTAACTTCTAGACTCAGTTGTGGATAAGTGGTGCTGATCAGGGTAAATGGGACTAAAGGAAATTAACGTTTAAAGCACTAACGGGTGCTTTAAACACAATTGGGTTGATTAAGATATTAGTCTCAAAATCTAGTACTTATCCACAGAATAATTGTCCTGATTGGCCCTACTAGTCGCTAGTCTTATACATAAAAAACTATAAAAATTGTGATATACGCACTAGATATGCACTGAATGTTAAATGTTAAGTTTAAAGTAAAAAGCTATGCATCATGAAACCGAAACGCCCGCAGTATATTATTAGCACTCGCCCTGACTCAGAAGGATAACGATTCCACTGAAATCTCCGTCCACTTCCTTCTTCGAACTAATTTCATTAACAACTATTCAGTTCAGTCTCCCAGTAAGCCTTCAGAGCCCATAATATAAAATGAATAATTATCAACTACCAGCGACAGAACAAAAAGGTATAAACAAGCGAGACTGTTTTCGTAAAAGGGGGGCTTATTATTGCTGGGTTTTTATGTCTGCGGAGTACAGCAGCGGAAACATTACTTTACATTTATAAGCGCACTAAATTAAAAATTGTTAAGCTACCTGGCTAATTGCCGCCCAAAGAAAATTGGTTCCAAAACGTTAAGTGGCGCACCGGAACGACTGGCGAAAGAACAACGGCCGGCTCTTCTATTTCTTATGACGCCCCTTAAACGACTCCCCTGATCGCCCTTAACATTAATTTGATCGTGCTGTAGCACGAGGGCAGCTTAAATACAATAACATGGTTAATGAGTTTGCAGAAGAATGAACATTTTCGTTTTATATTCGGGATTTTTGAGTTTCCGAAGTGTTATCGAGATCAGTGAACATTGAGAACTGAAAACGAAAGTTCTATAATCAACTGATCAATTTTTATCGCTTGTAGGAAAAAAAGTCAACACAGATGAGTGCAAAAATCTTTACAAACAGAAATAAAATGAATCAAGACTCTGAGTCATAATTTTCGAACTTTTTTGGTTTACCGTAGTTATTCTAAATATTTCACATGATTAGGTGAAGATAAATAGAAACATTTTGTTTAAACCTGTGAAAACGAATAAAACAGAGAAGAAAAGAAAATATTTAAATGAACAAAAGGCTCAATAATCAAGTTTTAAACATATCAGGTACCAATAATATATTCCAAAAGTTTCTCAATATTGCTAAACATTGGAAAAATTTCCTGACTGGTTTGGAGTCCTCCTTTTTTTCATTTTATTTAGATCAAATTTTGAAACAAGATTAAAATTTAACTATTTTTAACTTTTTTAATTTTAAAATTTAACAAATAACAACCTACCGACGAAACAATCACATCCGTTACAAATCGAAAAATAATTTTTTTTGAAATTGCTGAATTAATTAATTGATATATAAAATACAACTTTTTACAGCTTTTAGAGCCCTTAAATACAGTCGAAACGTTGGCTCAAGAAACATTGTGTCTTTTCTGCGTCTTTCTATTTGAACTTAAACTATTGTTGCGATGAACGCACGCAGCTAAACAGGCATCTTCTACCGATAAAATATAACAATATTTACAAAATGCAAGCTCAATCCCAATAGCAAGCAGAAATTTAAATTGGGAACAAAAATTTAAAAGAAACTCATAACACTGAATTTTTATTTTAGATAATTAATTGTCTCATTTTTTCCGTCAAAATCCATCGCAGATAACAAGAAATTAACAAAAGAGAGAAACTTCTAAATTGAACCGGAAATTTGATTTTCTGTTGAGCAAAAATATTAATTAATGTCTACCTAAATTATATCTTTAGCAAAAGCTTGCTTTGTTTTACTCATAGATTGAAACAATTTATAACTATACTGAGCGTTCCATTAAAAAATAATAAATTCGGCGCTCATTTCTAGTCTTCGATAATTGATTAATGCTCGAATTTTGTTGCATAATAAGAAACCAAAATAAATGAAGCTGAATAATCACCAGGCCTTGTAGAGGTTTTGAGATTTTTAACTTATTAATAAGGCGCAATATTTGTTATCACATAATTGGAAAATATAAAATCTCATAATTGAAAAAACCTTTTTCAATAAAAGCATTATTTTAGAATGTTTGAGCCGTTTCTTGACTGAAAAAAAAAACCGTTGCTTTAAAGCAATTTTTCTACTCAGTTAATTCAGTTCTGGTTGATAAAAATACAAAATGGTTACAATAGGGGCGATTTTCTAATGACCCACTCGGAACAACGACTTTGTAGGTTTAACAGTAACCAACCGAGATTGAGTGCGATAAAACAAATTGTCTATTTTGTATTATTGCACGACCCATAATTAGTCGATTTCGCCGAGCGACAACAATGAACATAATGGCACATCGACACCGAACAAAAAATCTCTTTTTAATTGTCCAGCCATTTGGAATGTTACCAAAAAGCCCAAATGTACGAATTATGTTTAGATTAGTCGGTAATGCCGAGATCGCGTTAATAACGGCCGAATAAAATACAGAGTGTTTATGTAAAATTGCATGTTATTTTAGGCTGGGACCGTTTGAAATCGTGCCAGCTTTTTCTACAAGGCATTGTTAACAAAAACAACGAATTGCCAATCGGATTTTGTTTATATAAATGCCACAAAGAAATGATCAGCTTTAGTGCGCATTTGAAATATCCAATCGGGACGATGCGGTTTGCTGAATTCTGGATGTGGACAATTATTTAATTATAGATATAATTTGATCTTCTTTTGCTTCGCTTCTAAATGTTTGCCTATTTAATTAATTATTTTCACAGTTCAAAGTTTTTTTGCGTGAGCTTTGAAAGGAAATTATTGGGCAAAAGTGCACATTTTTTGTTTTGAACAGCATTTGTTTTTATGAGGGATATTGCAGGATTTAAAGGTTGTAGACATATATATTGTTGAAATTTTAGACGTCGAAAATACCGTTTTTAATAGTTCGCATTTGCTGTACCGATTTATTAAAAAACTCACTAAATCATCAATCAACCATTGAATCAAACCAGAGTGAACATTTCCTATAAAAACAAAAAAATAAAAAACCTGGGTTTACCCAAAAAACAGGTAAATCAAGCTGAACAATAATTAAAAATATGCATAATAATAAAAACAGAAACAAATTTAACTTTGTCGTACAAAGTTGATCTAAACATCACAAACGTGTCTTTCTCGCTAACTAAACGCGCTAAGTATCTTTTCAGCTCAAAATCGTCGTTGTTGTTGGAATTTAGGAAGTTTTGTGCAAATTTATTTTTCAGCTGGTTTCTTTTCGGAAATTGAACTTTGTCGTACAAAGTTGGTCTAAACATCACAAACGTGTTTTTCTCGCTAACTAAACACGCTAAGTATCTTTTCAGCTCAAAATCGTCGTTTTTGTTGTAATTTTGGAAGTTTTGTGCAAATTTATTTTTCAGCCGGTTTCTCTTCGGAAATTTAACTTTGTCGTATAAAGTTGGTCTAAACATCATAAACTTGTTTTTCTCGCTAACTAAATGCGCTAAGTATCTTTTCAGCTCTAAATCGTCGTTTTTGTTGGAATTTAGGAAGTTTTGTGCAAATTTATTTTTCAGCTGGTTTCTCTTCGGAAATTGAACTTTGTCGTACAAAGTTGGTCTAAACATCACAAACGTGTCTTTCTCATGGCTAACAATGTTAGGGAGATTTGATCCAAATTATGTATATTTAAAACATACTAAATCAGTATCTAAAAATAAATAAAAAATCATAGACAAACAATCGTCTAATGCATAAAACTCAATAACGCAGTTGGCGCTGAACTAAATGCATCCAAAACCTCAGGAACTAAACTCTGCAAATCTCCACTTAACATTCCCTTCAAAACATCAATCAAATACGTTCGTTTGATTGAATCTTGTAATGCAGTGGAAAATCAGGAGGATAAATGTATTTATTGTTATTTGAAAGCTTCCAAGATACACTTACTTACAAACTAATCGGTCTCGAACGGTGCTCTTATCATGAGAATCGCATAGTATGTGCATTTGCAAACAATCAAGTTCACTAAAAGTGGCCATCATTTAACCGCGAATTAAAACTTTCAAATCGTTCTGGGAAATCTTCGGATTGCAAGCCTAGCAGATTTTGACTAGCGATAACAAAAATAATTAATTTGTTGTTAAAAGGGCATCAAACTGCTGCCCTAAGGCAGGTGCGTAAATCCAGTCCCGAGCTAAAGAGAAATTTGGCATTAGGAATGCAAATTGTTGGCACAATTTAATTTATTTGCTATTTAACGACAAGCACAAGATTTTTTGAATAGCCGCAAAACTGGAAGCAAATCCGCGAAGAATTATTAATTGAAACCTAAGCAAACGAGAAATGTGAGGAATTTAGTACATAATTAGCAGGGCCGACGAACGCGCGAAACCAATAAAGCAAATAAGACTAGTGCAGTAAAGTCGAAAGCAAAATTAATTAAAAAATTGTGTAGGCTGTCATCTGACATTTTTCGAATGCTGAAGACCTTTATGAATGAGTCCGTATCAGCAGTGGTAGCAAGCGCTGTCCGATCCCAGACAAAATATTATCAAGTTTTACACATAAACGCGTTCCTTAACCAGCGGGAATTTCATGATTTATCTGGAGGTGTTACTGTCTGAAATACCTGGCGTTTCATATTTTGTAATTTTATATGCCTCCTTACACTCGCCTGTATGATTTGTTTGTCACTAAAACCGGAAGAAATAAACCACATTACAATGGCAAGACTTTTGAAGACTTTTTGAAGAAGAAAATGTTTTTTGGGAAAATCTTGGTTGCCGCATTTTCCCGATCGCTTAATCAGGGGAAGTTTCAACATTTCCTCAAATTTAATCGAATTTATAATTTATTAAGTGTAAATAAAATGCAATTTTCTAAGATATTAAAAATTGCCATGAGCCATGAATGAGTCAGTTCGATAAAAGACCGAGTTTTTTCCATATATTGTCTTTTGGAACGAATTTTGAGGCAATTTAAAATCAACTAATTTATCCGAGAAAGATAAATCGCGGATAAATCTCATATAAATCGGAAGCACACGCGTCACACCCTCCCGATTAGAATCGGACAGCTTAGTTTATCTCCCGCTTCTAATTGGGATTATTTGCTAAACAAAAGGTTTTGTTATCGAACAAGGGTCGTGCTGCCGCGGCGCTAAAAGGGGAGGCGGAAGATTTAGAGATTTCGAATTTTATTGCGCAGAAAAATAATTTAATGATTACATCCTGTATTGATCGCTCAGCCTGTCGACTTCTTTATATTCCTGCAGTGCCTTAGGCTGGCCGTTTTTTTCCGTTCGCTTTAAACGATTTTTACATCATTCGTTTGGATAAATAACGCACAAATCCTTCTGGTAGACGATCTATATCTGGAAAAACCACCTTAAACGTAAAAACTTCAAAGAAAGCGATCCTAGTTAAAATAATGGGTTTAATGCCGTTTGGTAGCAGTTTAGGTAGCAGCAGATGTAGCTTTTAGTAGGTAAAATGAGGCATTATCACAAGCCAGATAAGTTCGTCTGGCTATTCTGTTTGAAGTGGTCTAGCAGTTTTAAAGAAACCACATCCTGCATATATGGTGTTTCAACGGGAAGACAGGCAACTCTTAGGATATCTGCACCTCACACGTGTTTATTAGGACTGCCACACATTGTACGAGTCATTTATATTTACATATATATCATTTAAAGTTTTTTTTTTATCTTGAATGTTGTTTCATGTCTAAATAATGCATATGACTCAGGTTTCAGATGCTTCTGTATCTTAGATATATCTAGAAAGTAGATATAGATGAAGACGTCATTTATGTTTCTTTCAGTACAAGATATTGATTTTTTTTTGTGAACTTTAACAATCAAAACTTGCTCAGGTATGCGCAAAAGTTGGCATTATTTGTATGCTAAAAAGGTTTACCGTGGAAAAATGCCATCTCACACAAGATCCGCTGGTGATCGCCTTTCATGCAACCGGTGAACGGATTGCAACTTAAAATACGAAAATTGTGATACTAAGGAAATTGTTCAATACACAAATTATAGCAGCATTTATATTATAAGATAGTAGCTTTGAACCCTTCAATATATTTGATATTCTTGCTCCAAATCGTTTTATCAGAAATTCCAAAACCTCTAAATAGACCGAAGCAAAGGATGAAAATGTAATCGTTTAACAGAAAAGTTCGGAAACGTGAAAAATCTGCGAACGAATCTCTCACGTAATTAACTGTAGCGGGTTTTTAAAAAAATCGCCATAGAAAATTGCATGCAGCTAGACACTTGGTATCAACAGCATTTAATAGCGAAATCATTCTTTTGCCAGCTTGGAAATTTGCAAATTTTTGGTCCATTTTTTGCGATTTTTTTCAAACAAGTCATACCACTTTTCGACTATGAAGTGTAACAATGTTTCAAAAAATTGTGATTCAAAACAGAACGCACAACGCTTTCTTCTATTTTTGTGGCTATTTAAAACATTTTTTACCTTTTTCTGAAATGTTTGGCAATTTTTTTAACGCTCGAGTCTGCGGCGTTAATTAACAGTAGCAGGTTTTCCAAAAATTTGCCATAGAAAATAGTACACAGATAGAGACTCGGTATTAACGGCACGTAATGGAGAAATTTTACTTTACAAACGTGAAAATTTGCATATTTTTCGGAATTTTTGTCCATTTTTTGCTTCCTTTTCGTCGTACCACTTTTCGACTAAGATGTGTCAGGATATTTAAAAAAATTCATTCATTTTAAAATCTTCAAAATGGAAAATATATTGAAAACAGAAGTTAGTTTTATTGAATAGAGAAAACTTTGCACTGTTTATGTGACAATTTCCAACGTTTTCACTTTACTCTCGAATTTTTGGCAATTTTTCCAACGCGCGAGTCTGCGTATTTAATTATTCATCGCGTATTTAAAAAAATCGCCATCGCAAATTCTAAACAGATAGACACTAGCTTTTAACGCCATTTAATAGATAATGTGTTCCTCTGAAAGTGCGGCAATTTGCATATTTTTTGCATTTTTGGTGTATTTTTGGGGGCGTTTTTCAAATAACCCGCACCGCTTTTATGATGTCGTGATAGTTTTTAAACTTTTTAAATTCCGCATTTTTCTTGCAAGCGCAATATTTTCAGTTAAGTTCTACTAGTTTTTAATTTTCAATAATATCAACTTTCAGTTCTTTAGTTTCATATTTCCCTCAATATTATTTGTATTTATCTGCGTTTAATTCTAGGCCAGGCTAATACAAATATTGCATTCATAAAAAGTTTCACGTGTGGTACCATAATAAATTTAAGTTCTCGTGTCTTTTATTAATTCTGCTCTGTTAATGTTTGGTAAATTTTGTTGATTTTTCTATTTTTTTGAGCCCAAAATTTTGATTGGTTTGATTTTATTATACGTTTTTTTATTAACTGGATTATGACCTCATTTTTCGAAATAGCGGTTTTTTCTCGAAAAACCGTCCTCGTTCCTGCTGCTATTTTCCCACATTTTCTTCTGAAATTTAGAACGATTTTGAAAGAAATGAATAAAAATCATCAGACAATAATAAAAATTGCAACAGCTGGAAATGTCCAACGAAAAAACTCATAAGTAAAAATATTGAAACTCATTCAGAAATTATGGATATATGCAGAAAAGCAAAGCGAGAAAAGCACATGGAATACCATAAATATGGAACAAAACCAAAGACAGAAAAAGTTGAACATAAAAAAACAACGTGCAGAATTTTGCATAAAAAAAAATCAATACTGTACCTTATGAGTAAAAGTACATGCAGACAAACTATAATTAATGTCGAAAAACTTTACACTTTTGTTAAAAATCGGAAAGGCAAATCTAGAAAGCTTGCACTAGCAGTTTTGGTTAAGATTCCTGAATAAAAAGATCTAAAAATGGCAAGCAAACTGTAAACAAAATATTGGCAGTAATTCTATCAATGGTAAACTGAAAAATTTTAAAATGAGTGGAAAATCAAATAAAATTATCGAAAGAGAAGGAAAAGAAACAAGTACGGACAACTTAAGAACTTGAGTAATTTAACTCTGCTAAACGCAGGAGCGGATGGGGGCATGACCAAAACACGCAACTCAAAAAAACACCCATTTTTGAGAAAACTGCCAATAAAATGCTCATTCCTATGTGGAATGATGTAAAAGTGAGCGTTTTTGCTCATCTTGCTTCCGAAAAACGAACAAAAATGGGACGGAAAACATGAAATTTTGTCTGATATTAAAATTTCACTTTCTGGGTCAAAATTACTCGAATTTTCTCACTCATGTTGTGACCCCCTCCCCTGACGTGGAAGCTGGATCGCCCCTGGCTAAACGAGTGAGCCCACAAGAGAAATCCAGCAGAAAGTAATAAATTTATAAAATGCTAAAAACAAATTTGGAACATTAGCAGAATTCAAAATGTTCTTTTGCATAATACAAACGTAGAAAATATCTCAGGTACCAATCCAAAGCAAAAGCAAAAACTGTGACTGTGCCATTTATGCAAAAACATAAAACATTTCGATAAAAAAGAGTAGTTAAACTGTGTTACAAATATATAAACAAAATATAGATCCCCAATAAGAACCTTTAAAGAAGAAATTGAAACTTCTACAGGGATCAAAAAATGCTCTAAACGTTGTAAAACACAAACAAATAGTTGGAAAAAGCACAAAGAAGCAAGCCTAAATGTAGTAAGCGGAGTTAATGTTAAGGGTAATGGTTCTATCAAAAAATGCTAGGAAACTGCTTTAGTTTGCTTAAACTGCTCTAGACATCCACTTAGGCAAACTTTTTATTTTCCCCAAAACTTTGTTAACTGTTCACCTTGACAATAGCAACGTTATCAACCGTAATTAATTGGGCACTTATCAATTCCGCTGTGAAAAGAAATTACTCAATCAAATTGAGAATGGCTGACTTTTTCATATTCAAATAAGCAGCACGTCATGCCGAATTATTCGGTAGACGTTATCGATTAGACGTTTGGCTAATGCATTTTTGATTGATTGAAACAATTTAACAAACATTGAAAATAGCCGACCACCTGCCCTGGTCTTGGCCACCTTAATAACAATGCCCTCGTGTCTAATATGCCTCTCTTGTCTGACCCATCGATTCTGCAGATATGATACGACCACTAGACTTAATTGACATATAATTTAGTCTCGAGGGTTTTAAGCAATAATGACTATTAGCCAAAGGTTGAGCCCTCAATGTTTTCGACTCATGCATGCTATCCCCGAATCTCACAGTTTACAAAATTATTAATTTCATCCATTCCGCATGCTACTCGAATATGATCTCATGGGGGATTGTTCAATCAAATTATAAGCAAATTGGAATTGCATGATTATTTTACCTTCAATGTTTGTTAATTTTATTGTCTCTTTAAAGTGTGTTCCCAATTTAAACACATTTTTTTTGGGTTTAGTGACAACAATTTTCAAGTTTTATTTGAACATTGTTCATTCTTCTCCTCCTTTTGAATTATTGTCAAGCTTCAAACCTTTCATTCATGTAAGTCAGATATCTTATTTCCATCAGTCAGTACTTTTCAATTCGCTCCGTTTGGTTTCCTGCAGACAAAGCAAACAGTTTTCTCGAATTATTATCAAAAACTCATGTCGCCTCCTGTTAATTGTTCTATTTACTTAAGCTTTATTTTTGTTTTCATAAAACCATATAGCTTTATTTTCGACATCAGAAGCGAACTGATAAAACACATCTTTTGAAGTTTCACGTTTGTTTACGATTTTGAATTTTATGTCTTTATTACCGGGCTCGTTTCTAGCTTTATACATCTGTAACGATTAATTTTCCTTACATTTCCCGTGGCAACCACATCAGTGAAATCGCAGATCTCTGGTCGAATTTTTAACTACCGTTTGCTGGAATTTGGCCCCTAAATTTATTAATAAATTCATTTTTTGTTGCTTATTTCTATCAAAGTTTACCTACACTGTTCTTTTTCAAAGATCATATTTCGATAAAGGAAAAGGCGTTCCTTAGTTTAAATATGTTTTTTAGTAGAGTTTCTGTAGTATTTCTGTAGTATGTATTTTCCGCTTTTTGTTATTCAAAGTGAGTCTAATATTACCTTCATATAATTTTTCGTTTATTCGTATAGTTTTCCCAATATGTTTCGTTGTGTTGAAAATTACGCCATATTCCTCTTTCATGTTCCTCCATTATTGTTTCTTTTATTGTTTGGTTTATATTAAATAAATGATCTTGAATAATATTCATTCGAATAATTCTGCTTTACCTATATTCTAGTGTATGTTCCACTTTCCTCTAAGACTTTTGAGGTCAATTTTCAAATCTGCATTGTCGATTTATTTCTATATTATTCTTCCTTATTTGAAAATCGCTCACTCCAGTGGCATTTTCTACTCGTAGAAGATCTAGGTTGTCTGTTCCCATATTATTTATGTCTTGCGTCTTTATTTTGTCAAAGCCTGGTGATTTGCCATATTTTTTTAGATTCTTCTATTGCTTCGTCTAATGCACCCATTTGTTTTGGCGCAAATTATCTTTTATGGGGTTTTGCTTGTTTTGCGTTGGACTCACTCTTTGCGCCTTTTTCTGCTAGGAAAATTTTTGCAATATCTCGTTAGTTTTCTTCTGTTATTGTTCACCTATCGAATTTTCACATTTGACTTTAATGCATATTTTTCAAGCATTTCCGTTTTATATGTTTAAAGTATACTGCAGGACAAGCTCTGGTTGATTCTTCGTTCCTTTCTTAAAATTGGCAATATTTTAATTTTTCCTCTGCTTCCATTATTGCTATTTCCTTGCTTGGTTTATGCAAATGCATCTTGAACACTTCACTCGACTAAGTCTGCTTTGTGCTTATGCTAGTGTAGGTTCGATTTTCTTCTCACAGTTTTTTCTCTAGGATTTAGCATTATTTATTTCTTGATTCTTTATCATTGCTGTCTTATTTCATCAAGGCCTGGTGATTTGCAATTTTTTTATAGATTCTTTTATTGCTTCGTCCAGTTCGCCCATTTGTTCTGATCGGTTCAATAGTACTTTTTATGGGATTTGTATGGCTTTGCGTCTTTCCTTTCTAGGAATACTTGAGCACTGTTTTAACATATTTTCATTATTTTCTGCTATTGCTCAGCTATTGAATTTTTAAATTTGACTTCAATGCATATTTTTTATGAAGCATTCCCGTTTCACTTGATTAATGTAGACCGCAGTGCATTTCTGGTTCTCTTTGCTTCTTCTGCCTTCAAACTATATTCAACTTTTCTTCTTTGCATCTGTTACAGGTGTCTTCAAGCTTTGCTTTTGCGTTTATATACACTGCATTGTTTAGAACAATTTTTCCTCATTTTTATTTAAGTTTTGATTTATAGTGACCGCCAAGCATGTTTATCTTCCTGCTTACAACCTTTCTATTGTTTGATTTTTGAAACGCTTGCATATTTGAGTTTCTGTGATGTTTTTCCTATATCTCTTTGCGGTATCTTTAATTTTATAGTTTGTTTGATTTCATAGTGACTCTTTCCATATTCATTTTCGAAATTATGCTATTATTACTGTTGGTTTTTACCTTTTTTTCTTAATTTCGTTTTAGTGACATCGGTGTGCAACTGAAGTTATTCTTTTTGCTTCCTTCGTTCGTTGTTTTTATCTGTTGGGATAGTATTTATATCATTTTTCAGTTTTTAAATTTCTACTGACAACATTAAGTAAAAGCAATTAGCCCTACTAAAAATTAATTAAACACCGGAAAATTGATCTAAAGGCACTACAAAGGAAAGAAGTTAAATACTTGGCAAAATTTGAACCTGCAGCCAGAAAACAACATTATAAATTTGCTCTTAAAGAAAGGAACTTTTTTTCATTCAACTGTTATCTAGACTACAAGAACACCTCTTCTTTGAAATCTTTTGCATTGTTTAGTATCATCTAAAATATAGGGAGAATTGTGATTTCAGAGGAATCGCTTTGCTTTGGTTTATAGGCCTATCAATCGGGCCCAGATGAAGGAACAAAGTGCTACATAAGGCAGAATCAACCGGGATGAGGAGGATGACTAGCAAGAATGTGCATCATTTGTTCTTATCAATGTCATTCCTAAGCAGATTACGTTCTAGTGACGCGTGAAACCGTCTGTAATCTGTATCGAGAAGAGAAATGGATAAAGTGCACCAAAGTGTTTGCTGTTGAATTATTTCAGGCTGTAGATTTAAGTGAAAAAGTTTTGTGAGGAATAGTGGATTTCTTCACGTAAAGTTGCGATGCTCTGCTAGAAGACTGCGACTTCAAGATGTGTTTCCAGGCTGTTCAAAGGAATTTATTGCAAAACTGCTGTGGGCATTAGGAGGCAATTTAATGGTGCTGGGCAGTATATTTTGGTGGATTTGCGTGGAAAATCAGCTTCAAATATTCAGTTTGGTGCAGTCAAAATCCCCAGCAGAAGAAAGACAGAGTTGACTTGGAACCCCAATCAAAGGGCACACGTGCTGTGCACTTCGCTGAGTGCTCGAGGGATTTGCCCAGCTACGACAAGGATAATCTGTTTGACGCTGATTCCTCAATTATTCCGGATTGTGTACGTATAGCTCTAATTTCGGTTCCCCGAGTGTCAGTCCATTTACACCAAAGCGAAATTGTGAAATTTGTCTACGACATTTCCCGATTCCGAATAGTTTCAATTTCTGAACGGGATTAGATGGGGCTTGGAACTTAAATTAATTTGTGTCGTTACTTTCTCCCTTCGAGAAACACGAAGTCGTTTCTTGGCTTAGAGCTTTCGCGAATTTAATGCACTTTTACTGTAATTTGGAGAGCGGATACTGTTCGATGGTTTCATCGAAGTCACATTTGAGTTTCCGAGTTATTATTAAACAATAAAACATTCGCCCTTTGGCTTTGACTTTGTTGTTTTTAATGCAAAGTGGATTTTGGGTTTAACTGACTTATATAATGTTACTGAACTAATGTTACTAAAAATGATACATGGTGGAAAGGGAAAAATGTCGCTTTTGGTAAACACAGGAAAAGCAAGTGTAGAAATTATACACTACCAGGTTTCGTTAAGATTTCTGACTAAAAAAATATCTCGAAACTAACCCAAACAGCAAAATAGCCACTTCATATAATTGTTTTTTATTAATAGCGCAAAATATTGACAGTAAATCTATAAATTGTAAATTGCAAAATTTTAGTATGTTGGAGTGGAAATTCAAATAAAATAACCGAAATCGATGGACAAGAAACAAGTACGGACAGCTAAAGAACTTAAAAATTTAAACTTTCTGGTAAACGAGTGAAGTAAAATACAAGCCAAATCCAGCAGAATACAATGATTTTATGAAGAGTTAAAAACCAAACTTAGAACATTAGTAAAATTCCAAATGTTCTTTTAAATAATTCAAATGTACAAAGTAACTCAGACACCACTTATTTTATAGAAAAGCCAAAAAGTGTGTGAAATTGATACGAAAACTTAGAAAAACACGTTTTTAGACTGTGTTAGAAACTTCGTTAATCCCACCGCCTTAAATAACCATTTCATTTTTAAAGCTCAAATTAAAGATCTATAAAATAAATGCTATCAATAAAAAACTACGAAGATTAAATAGGAACAGTCAGAAGCAATTGTCTACAGGGATTAACAAGATTTGAGATTATGACACAACACATTCATAAAAAAACTCTAAAATTTGTTAGACACATACAAATAGTTCGCACAAAGAAGCAAATCTAATAGCGTAAGCGAAAATAATGTTAACGGTAATTGTACAATCAAAAAAATGCTTGAAAAAGTTGATTAGTTTGCCCAAACTACACTAGACATCGAAACTTTAAAAAAATGTCGTTTTTTATAACAGGTTGTTAAAAAAGTTTTATTAGTACCAAAAAAATTGTGTTTGGAGGTTTGTTAGGTCAAAAAATCTAAATTGTCTTTTACTTAACTGGTAGTTCCCATAGGGGCCTTGCTGCAGTAGACTGGAGCCATTTGAAACAATATAAATTTCTTGGGTTTTTGAATTTCGCCTTTTTCTAAGCGGTATCTCGTTCTTTGGTACTTTTGGAACAGAAAATGTGTACTTAGTTCAAGTCGATATCTCCCACCGTTTTCGAGATATTTAATATTGAAACCTCTAGTGATATAATATCAAAAACAAATAGAGCAGATTGACCGTCCAGCCAAATAAATAAATGTTTTCCAGTCCTCTAAAAAAATCCTGATAAACTATAGATTTGACATGAAAATCAATAACAAAAAAAGCCGAATGACAATTCAGCAATTTAAAGAAATGTTTTGAAAACCGAAAATTCCGCAAAAAATCCTGATGAATTAAAAATTCAAGCTCAAGGTTCACGACACGAACATCAAAAACAAATAGAGCTGCTTGACCATCCAGCAATTTAAATAAATGTTTTCAAATCACCTAAAAATCCCTAAAAATGCTGCTAATCACAAAATTCATTCAAACTAAAAGTTCACGTTCACAAATAGAGCCTCTTGGGCATCCAGCATTTTAAAGAAATGTTTTGAAAACCGAAAATTCCGCAAAAAATCCTGATGAACTAGAAATTCAACCTCAATGTTAACGACACGAAAATCAAAAACAAATAGAGCCTCTTGACCATCCAGCAATTTAAATAAATGTTTTGAAATACTCTAAAAAATCCCTAAAAATGCTGATAATCAGAAAATTCAAACTAAAAGTTTACGTAATGAAACTCATTAACAAATAGAGCCTCTTGGGCATCCAGCATTTTAAAGAAATGTTTTGAAAAGAGAAAATTTCGCAAAAAATCCTGATGAACTAAAAATTCAAGCTCAAGGTTCACGACACGAACATCAAAACAAATAGAGCCTCTTGACCATCCAGCAATTTAAATAAATATTTTGAAATACTCTAAAAAATCCGTAAAAATGCTGATACGCACAAAATTCAAACCAAAAGTTCACGTAACGAAAATCAATAACAAATAGAGCGTCTTGGGCATCCAGCATTTTAAAGAAATGTTTTCAAAACCGAAAATTCCGCAAAATATCCTGATGAATTAGACATTCAATCTCAAGGTTAACGACACGAAAATCAAAAACAAATAGAGCCTCTTGACCATCCAGCAATTTAAATAAATGTTTTGAAATACTCTAAAAAATTCCTAAAAATGCTGCTAATCACAAAATTCAAACTAAAAGTTCACGTAATGAAAATCATTAACCAATATGCACTAATTTGCCCCTAATGGCCCCTAATGGGCATGCAGCATTTTAAAGAAATGTTTTCAAAACCCAGAATTCCGCAAAAAATCCTGATGAACTAAAAATTCAGGCTCAAGGTTCACGACACGAAAATCAAAAACAAATAAAGCCTCTTGACCATCCAGCAATTTAAATAAATGTTTTGAAATACTCTAAAAAATCCCTAAAAATGCTGCTAATCACAAAATGCAAACTAAAAGTTCAGGTAATGAAAATCATTTACAAATAGAGCGTCTTGACCATCCAGCATAAACAAATGTTTTGAAATACTCTAAGAAATCCCTAAAAATGCTGATAAGCACAAAATTCAAACTAGAAGTCCTCATATCGAAAATCAATAACAAATAGGGCCTTTTGAGCATCCAGCATTTTAAATAAATGTTTTCAAATCCTCTAAAAAAATCCGCAAAAATGCTGATAAGCAAAAAATTAAAACTAAAAGTTCACGACACGAAAATCAATAACAAATAGAGCCGATTGAGCAGCCGATTCGATACTTTCGAGTTGAAGTGGTTTATCAAAGGCATTTAATCTGTCTTTCGAGATGTACCCGTAAAGTGGTCATTGTTAAAAGGCGCACATCTCACATGTCACTTGCCATCGGTCACGTTATCTAAATGAAATCTAGAGGTGGCCTTTTGATATGATAAATAACCTTAATTTGGTTGGCTCATTTTGTCGATATGTAATAACGTTTCAGTTATTGTTGTGCGGTGCCAAGCAGCAACTGAGGAGATATATTTCCAGTGCAAACCATTCTGGGCTCATTAATAGAGCAAATATTCCTCATGCATTGACCAAGTCCGATGGTTTTCCTCCTTAAGGCGTAGATTGGCTGGGGTTGAGTAACTTTGGGGCGAGAAACAACTGGCCGATACTTGGACGAACTCACCTAAACTCCTGCATTATTGAATTGGACCGGCCTGTATTGTTTACCGTTATATCGATGTAAGGTGATGGCTTTACCATCTGTCATTGTGAAGAGTGATCCGTCTTAGGTATGGACCTCCGGGTGAGAAAGCCGCAAATGTCACGCATTTCGAAAAGACATAAAACGCTTTGGTTATAACTTACCAAATCTATTAATGGTTTTATTGTACGATTCGTTAAAATCGTGGAACTTTGTGTCGAAAGCTTTTGCTTTATTTCACTCAATCCCTAATGCAAACGATTTAGCTAGTGAGCTGCAATGGGAAATAGGCGGGCAACTAATTACAAATTTTATGATAAAATTGAAATAATACATAAAACAATATTTCCGATAAAAAAATATATGTATTTTAAAAAGGAAAACTGAGAAAAATGGCAATGTAAAGTTCCACAATGTATGCCTGAATATAAGATAAGATGCGCCGCAAGTTTGTCCCCCTAACTTTTGACTGTGAATATTTTCTCACTGGCTGATCCGATTTGAATCATTTTTTTATTGAATTATACCTTTATTCTTGGACAAACTTTACAGGGTTATTAGATACTGCTATGCTTACTTGGTCAAAGTTAAAATCTCTTTGCGGACAATAACGGATAGCTCAGACAGCAAAAAAAGTATACAAGCCTCATGTCTTCTAAGTAATTTGGATCTTCAATCGTCCGTTTCTCCTGAGCTATTCGAGATATGCATTTTTATGGCCGGTCATATTTTCAGCGCTAAATTTACTTAAACTGTTCTTATTTGCGATGAAAATTTCTGGAAAAATGGCTGTGCGAACAACATTTTATTACGAGTTGATAGCGGTGTTTATTTGGGCACTGTTTGTGCTCTCTGATAACTAAGCTGTAGATTTTTTTTTGTTTCCCAAGAGTTACATTTCTTTATGGAGTTAAATACAAGCTCTAAGCTTGTAACAACATATTGTTGGCATAATTTGTTCTAACGACGAACGAAACCAGGCGATTAAAGAACTGAATTACTCAGAAGGCATGAGGCTATAAAATGGTATACCTACTTTTTCAGTCTGAGTTTCCCGATTTTGCCCGCAAGAAGATTTAAACCGAGAAAACTTGTCACTATTTAAACACTCTGTAAAATATAACTTGCGCATGAAAATGAACGATACGCAGCCAAATTTCCGTAACTTTGGAAACTGATAAATTTTGATTGCTTAGAGCGATTTGGCTTCTGTGTGAAGCGTTTGAGCCTAATTTGTTTTTTGTTGCTTCATGTTTTGGTCAAATATAAGAATTTCAGATAATTTTCCTACAAGGTGCAAATGAAAAAATGCAAAAGTTTGGAAAGCTCGGCATGCTGCCGCCAATCGGAAGAGAACAAGCATCTCAACAAGCCAAATGGCTCTAAAGAGTTTCAGATTCTTTACGATCTAAAGTTCATGTTGAAGCTTAAACTTCATAAACGATTTACGACAAAAATTCAGAGAAAAAACAGAGTTGCACAAAAAATTAACCAAATCAAAATTACTTCCAAATATTTCATTCATGCATGCAACCCGGCATATTGAATTACTATTTTCCCAAGTCCACTGGGAAGTTTCTGCTTCAACGTAAACCTTAGATTTTCAAAATGGGACCAAGAGAAAAAAATACGACTGCAAAACTAAAGAGTTGATTTTTGAGACCACTCTGTAATAAGCGTGATGAGCAAAAAATTCAAAAGTTTTTGGAAATATTTGTCCATTTCAATGCTTGAGGGGTTGAAATACAAAATCGTTTTTTTGGCTAGCTGAGAACTAGCGAAACTTTCACCAATTTTTATTATTTATCAATGTGCAGAAGCTTCATCTGATGCACGAACTTTTTGTAAAATCAGGCACTAACCGAAAAGAATCACATTCAATAAATCTTCAAACAGAAATCTCTTCGCTCTAAGCAGTCGGATTTTATCCAGTTCCAAAGTGAGTCCAAATTTGTCAGTGTAACTTTGATTTTATTGAACACTTTATGTATTAATACTTTTTGTCCAGCTTACTTTAAATTTTGCTGAAGCATTCGATACTGAAACTGTTCAAATCGGACTCAAGGTTGGTAAAGATGGACACATGAAGAAGTCGTTTCTGATATCAAAGGTTGGATCAATTATTTCGTGCTAGTTAAAAAACATTGCGTTCTTTCAAGTCCCATTTTTGAAATCATAGAAATATAGGATTAGGTACAACTGAGGCCGAAAATCACGTCTAAACGATGGCAGTGGCGATCTAAATCAATCGCCAATTTCGTTACATTTTTAAACCCATTGAAAACCCGTATAGAATTAAATATGGGCTATTTTCAGGTAAAGTTATGTTGGGCTTGGGTAACTTGCAGTCGAAAGTGCGAGTTCCATAGAAATTTTCACGCTCGTGAGACTGAAAGTGGGCTTTGTTTCCAAAGAAAAATAATACGCACTGTTAAAATTTTGTTGATTTTAAATTTCCCTCTGCATGTTTGGTTTTCCTTAATTCCTAAAATTTGCAATATTTTCTTTTGGCAAATAAATATCCTATTATTTACACTGGCCGCAAAAATATTGCCATACCATATCGCCTGTTTTTTGCTGCTCACTTTGCTTCAACTACGTCACTATAACGTGAATTTGTCGTGTTAATCACGTCAGAGATTTTCAAAGAGTTTCAGTATACTTTTTGGACATTTAATTACATGATATTTTCATGAAAAATGACTGATCGACAGCATGAAATCCTCCACTATTCACCATCAGCCAAAGACGACAGCTGTTGTTATCATTTACCTGAACGACATTCGCCTTTACCGCCACACCGATATGTCATATCGTTATGACAGGCCATCATTGCGGTCACATTGTGGTTGCCATTCAAAATGGAAATTGTTTGGTACTCTAACACTGACACCATAGTCTGTTATCCCCCTATTTTACCTCATTATGCGGTAAAATAGCCATCCTAAGTCGACCGATTATTCTTCGAATGGACAAAGGATGTGCCAACCCGTGACATGCGTTAAACTGTTTGTAGAGTTCCCAGTTTTCAACATCGCTGAATGACGAGGGTTGTTTTCCACAATTTTTGGCTGATGTGACTGAGGCCTCTAACAATGTTAAAAGGTGCGATTTGGCTCAGTTGGAATCGTTTTGACTTTGGAAGCTTCGCATTACAATGACTTGGGGGGTGATCTTAGATAGGAGATCTGTAGCAGGCCTTTCTTGCGTGATTTTTTGATTTATGATAATATTTTTGGAATAATCTGGACACGGTCTGAAGGGGTTGCATCGGGCTATTTATGCAGAAATATTTGATTATCATCGAAAATAATTTCAATATGAATGAAATTTATGACAAACTACGATCCGTTTAAAGTCAAGGAATTAGAGCAGATGATGGTATGATTAATTTGAATTTGAGTGGTAAATCTGAATAATGCAGGGTAGTTTCTTAATAATGCATGGAAACGTGAAATGTTTAACAATGTCAAACATTCATATAACTTATGGCTAATATTGACGTGCACAATTCACGGTCTGTTTTGTTTTATGCAAGCAAACTGATTTTTGGAGAATTACAATACAGCAACTATTAAGCGTTGAAAAGCCTTCATCAGGCATTGAAACTCAATTTCTCTCACAAACTCAACGGCGAATTCAACAAAAATCATCGGTTTGAACAAAGGCTTTTCCTGTACTGTTTGGTCGACTTTTTTCATCAGAAAACTTGTCTTAAAATCAAGCTTAGACGGAGATTTAATGACTTGCAAGAAGAAAACTGAACTGTTTCTCTTTGGATTCAGATTCAAACCGATTCTAATGTACTTAACGTAGCAAAATGATATAAAAAATTAAATAAACTAAATAATTTTGTATAGAAAAGCGTCAAGAGAAAACTGCTACAGAGACTTTACTGAAAGTGAATCCTCTTTTTCTGGTTGAATTAGAAACATGCCAGCAAAATATTTTTTTATTACGGAAAATTGCCAGAAAAACACTTAAACCTTTCGAGATTAAATATCCCCTAAAGTTTAATAATGAGCACTAAGATTGATTTTTTGGTTCAATCAATCCTGAAAATCGTTCCTACGGTTCAGCATATAAGGGCCCTAAAATATACATTCGCAAGTTCGATTGAATTTGAACTGGAACATTCTGAACAATTTGAAACGTTACCTATTGGCTTAAGTAAAAATATGAAGATTACAAAATTGGCAAATAAAACAAGAAACATTTTCCACTTAGAATCATTAAAAAACCACACTGGAGCAAGATTCTCTTGTATTTTGGGAATTTGAAATATAAATAAAATGGTAGGTAAATATTATTCGTTTATTTTATCTGGTTTTTCAATTTTCTCCACTTTTTGCTGCTAAACTGCCGATAATTTCGACTAAAACCAGTTCATTTGAATCATTTGCCCGATGTAGTTTATCCAAAGTTTTCCATAGCTACCTTTTTTACTAAAATATCTACAAATTACCGAAAAAAATAAGATGAAATATCATTTTGTCATTTATTATTAAATAAAAGCAAACATTTTCCGCATTATATTGACATTTTTAGATTTCTTAATTGGTTTTCAATAGAAAACGTTTTTGTTGCTTTTATAGTGCCTGTGATGTGAAAGCGTCAAAATCATTGTTAGAAAACGATATAATGAATACAATTTGTTCATTGTTTCGCCTTATTGTTTTTCAAGCTTAAATGCAATAAGCTGTACGAATCATAAAAAAAAATGATTTTGACTGGTTTTCTTGCCTCCTGGAAAAAATTACATCTCTGCACTTTCATGGCAAAATGTTCAGGAAAAATGTGTAGCTCCGCGATAATAACTTAATATGCAGGTATTTGATTGAACATTCGTATATCATTGAACCCTCAATTGAAAGGAAAAAAATTCAATTATTCAATAATTTGAATACACTTCAACTTTAACTTTCTTAATTAAAAAATAAATTAAATATAGGACATAAAAAACATTTTAAAAAGTCATACAATTTTAATGTAGATGCAGACCTCAAGCCTTTTGCATACCAGCATAAACCAAAAATGGCTAGTTGGATTAAGGCAGTATGAGATTAATGTGTTTATCTAAGAGCTTTCAAAGCTGCTACCGAGACTATCACACCTACATCTCCAGCCAACCCATTATTATTCGAAATTAGCAAATCACGTTAACTAATAAAACATTTGTTCTCTCGTTTTGCCGCCTACGGCGTTAATTTGATAGGTGGATCCAAGGAAACTGAACGCAATGGATGGCAAAAAAGTCGCCTTTAACAAGACACTACCCAAAGCTGTCATGTTTAAGCTACTTACACGCCTTATTGTATTTATCGTGATCGACATGGAATTGATAACAATCAATTTGCGCCCTGGGATTCATAAGATCCTTAACTGGCGTAACAAAGAGTATTCGAGTAGTTGAAAATCAACGGAAAAATGTTCTAGATAAGCGCTTGTAAAGCACATTGATTTCTCTCAAGAAAGCATTAAAAATGGACAAACTTTTTTCATTATTTTAATTAGTTCAATCAACTGTAATTATTATTATTCCAAATCAAAATTCATTCCTGGGTTTCAGTCATTTGTTGTCTCTATTTATCAATTAAAATA
>NW_026018508.1:11950025-11962283 GCF_020466585.1 Dendroctonus ponderosae
AAAAAAAACTATTTAACAAAAGCATAATGCCAGAAGTCCAGACTCTAATAATAACATAAAACAGGCCGTCGTAATAATGTGACTATATTAGTATAAAGTCATTAAAATAAGAATAAACGCACGAGCGCAAAGGAACAAAGTAAATCTGCCGCAAAGAATGAAGAAGAATCCTGTTGCACCAACGCCCACGCACGGCGCTCCGGTCTGCAAATCATCGGCCAGTTGCTCAGAAATTGAGTTCGTGACACCCAGTAATAATTGAATCCGGCTCCGTTGATGTGCGACCGGTTCTGTTCAAATTACAGTGCCCATTTCTGCGTCAATTAGGCCGGCCCTGTAATTAGAGCTGCCGGTCAAATAGCGTCACCTAACACACCTTAGTAGGTATCCTCATTTATTTTATACCAGAAATGCTGTTTTATAATCTTCGTGTCTTCGACAGATCAACGTTTCAGTCTGAGCTCAAGCTGAAGAATCTTTTTGGAACGGAATGGATGCGAAAGGCGCCACATTTTATAGGACTGTATCGCAGCCTAGGGGTAGAAAGAAGCGAGTTAAGTTATTCGATTAGGGAACAAATCGAGTTACTTCCATTGGGTTTGGATCATATTCCGGAAAAACTTGAAAATCAGATAGTGGACTCTGAGGAAAAGTTCTGATAAGAGCTGCGATATGAGACACTTAGGAGGAGAGAGGGCTCAAATATAGCTTGCTGATCTTAAAGTGAGATGTAATTTGAAACTTTCAGTCGACGGAAACGCATTTTCACGTTTTTTCCAGTTTCTGAAAACCAGCAGAATTTTTATTTAGTAGCTGGAATCAACAGCTTTTTTTCAGTTGATGCATTTTTTGAACATTTTTGGTCTCTGCAAAACTTTGTAGCAATCATGGTTTCTGCATGAAATATGATTTCTATTTTAAAAAAATTTAAAATCCTGTTTTATTTATGTCCGATTTGTTCAGTGCTTTTATTCCTGATTTTATGTTCTCAAAAAATGCAGTCACAATAACTAAAAAAAGGTGAAGTCTTGCCAAAGCGGCTCTGCTTTATACGTCTAAAATGTAAAAAAGGGGCCTAAAACCCTCGGCCCTGGATATTACTATAAATTTAGGTTCCTCTAAAGATTCTGGAGACTTTTTGAAAATAAAAGTTTTTCCTATTTTTAACGGTTTCGCAAATATTTGGAAAACATGCTTGAATGTAGATGAATTACAGAAAGCATTCTGCAATGGGAATGTGCAAAATTGTAAAAGCGGCGTAATTTACGTAAGAAAGCATACATCAGGTCCAAATCTATTCTATTTTGTAAAAAATATTGTTGGAAAATTATCAAATTTGCCATATTAAATCTTAGAAAAACTACGTTTTTAAATTGTAACTCTCCATTTTTTTCACAGAAGCGTGTTTAGCTTCAAAAGAAGCACCACTTTCTATTAACTCGCCCATTCCTGAAATGAGCAGATTTCTTGATAAGAACTTGACACTTCCATTTTCAAATAATAAACCATAAATATATTTGTTCTGTTGAGTTGATCGCCTAAAGGACCCCAAAAAAATTCAAACCCTACTGAAAAATCTCAAGATTCTCAGTAGAATCTCAGTGAGAATGAAACAACATGCTCAAAATTTTGATGGAATTTTTCATATAATTCTTTGCGGGTTTACTTTGGTTAAAAAATAAACAATGTAATTTGTAAACGACTTAGAATAGCACAAACTTCAACAATTCATGACCAAAGAAAACTTACCAAATCTGAGAAAAAAAACGAGTAAAAACTGCCATTCCAAAGGCAAATAAATGCGAAATTTCCATTATTTCTCAAGTTTTCAAATTGGTTATTACACCCTTAATAAAAAAACAGTGTCTGGTTGCCACCGAGTTTCTCCCTTGCGTTTAGAAAGGCGACTAATAAAAAAACGGGAGGCACAGATTTTGCATTGGCCACGCGAATTGATGAGCAAATTCCTATTAAATCTGCTGCAACAACTTTCTTTTTATATTGAATAAGTTTCTAAGCGATTTAAGAGCGTCGTTCGCCATCTGGGTAGGATTAAGTTTACTGCGCCTCGAGATGAAGGGATATTGTGCCCATTTTGACTCCTTAGAATAAGGGTGGCTTACACCCTCAACTCAACCTTTTTGATAAACGATGCTGGAGATGTGATATTTAAAAAAAACTCTTTGAAATTGTTTAAATTTCCGGTACTAACAACGCTGCATTGCTGGAAATATTTTGAATTGTTAGATTGCGAGTGATTATATAAGGGGCAAAATTTTCAGAATTATCCAGAATCATGTTTTCCGCATATCACTATCTATATTTCTAAGGAATTGTACCAAATTTGACAGCAAATGAACACATTTTAATGTTAATTTATCGCGAAATTTTACATAGAAACTCTCAAATGCCATCGAAACAAAGAGCAGCTGGCAAAACAACACATTTGCCTTTAACTCGGATTTTCTAGATTAGAAAACGGGTAAAACGAGTGGAAATCTACAAAGGAAGCATGGAGTCCAATTTACTCTGATATTTTTTCTGATCCTAAACAACAAAAAATTGGAGCCAATGTTTCATCATATGCTTAAACTTTAAACTCAATTCCTGAGCCGAAATATCAATTGAGCTGAAAAAGTAGGTACAAATGTAAAATGATTGTTGACTGCAAAACCCGAAATGCCAATAATTTTTTAGGGCTTGTTCAGAAATCGACACGCAAAAAGAACTCTTCTGATCTCAATTTTTTCAAATTTTTAATTTTGCTTTATATTAAAAAAAAACTCGAAAAACCGCGCTCGCTGCGAGCATCGTATTTTGAATGCCCATAAAACGTCTCCATCCGTTGAAAGGGACAAGTGTGATCTGACCCATCGGGTGGTACCTCCCTACTGCGAACCGATAAAATAAAACAGTCTAGGTAGGCTATTTTCATTTTCGATTGTCGTGGAACTGCCTTTATGGCCTCCAGAGTTATTGAAATTTATTTAAACTGTTTGACAATGTATACGCAGTCAGCTACACACATATAAGGAGGAGCGAGTCTGTCCTACCCAGGTTCCTTCGATGAGGAGGGTCGCAATATATTGGGTATTTTGAAAAAAATCTTCTTTTCATACTCAGAGAACTATTTTGCAAGATTTTGGAAGAATATAAAACTCGTTTGTGACAAAAATCGCATTATTTTCCAAGCGTGTTGTGACAATTGGTCCTCCAAATGACCTGAAGGACATATTTAACTTAATCGGGTTTGCACTTTTGTAAATGTTCAAACGCCGCCTGTGTCTGACAGCCGCGAAACGTAAAAATCCTCAGATAATGTGGAGTCGAAAACCTCAAAAGCAATTTTGAGCTCTTTTAACTTTTCTAGGTGTCATGCCAACACCCAAAGTGGTATAATTTCGTACACGCAAAACGCATCTTGCCGATTTAATAAAGTTGATCTACCTGACTAATAAGGGTCACATATGGTTGACTGGGAGAAAAATAAAACAAGAAAACTGGTAGATGTGATGATAAGTTTCGATGTTTTTAAAAAAATTGATACATTTTTACGTTTTTTATATATCTTGTTTGGGCAACTTCACTTAATTTTTCTTGGAGATTTACAGGAAAATGTGAATAACTTTCAGACTTTGAAAAATGTCCGACTAACATTTCTTCGGAATTTCTGGCCATAAAATCCCTGTAAATGCCCTTGGGCTATCGTGTCCATCACGGTCAATTGCAAATTGCCTCTCTTCGTGCCGCGCCCTGTAATTTTGACACCGTGGCTTCTCATCACCATCAAATTGCAGGATCCGTTCGCCACCTCCATTTTAATCGGACTTTTAGAGCGTGGAGCCCACAGGATGCTTCCAAATATTTTCGAAATTGTTTGAATTTAATCAGCCACTCTGCTCTGTTCAGTTAATCGATTTATTTTACAGTCGGAATCAGCAAACTCTGTTTTTTCTTATTGTTATTTTGTTTATATTTATCTTACAAACACACTTTGGCGATTTATTTCTTGGAATTCCGAAAGTCATTTTAGTGAGCGTTTTTGCTTTAATTGCTTCTTTTCCTGCACATTATTCCCTTTTCAAAGTAACTGCCCAGTAAACTTCGCGGGCTTCATGCCAGAAAAACCGTTCACTCTCACTCGATGACCATTTTGTATGTATAAATATACCCATCGCTTATGCAGGTGAAAGTATTAAAAATTATGGAATAGAAAATAACATTGAATATGCTCTTGATATATTTATCTTTATCATCTTTCACAACACTTTAGATATAATTTGAAAATGATGTTAATAATTTACACCAAAACATTAAGTTTCTACAGATTATAATTAGGTTATGTGTAACAGTGCTGATGAAATAATAATCAATAACAAATGCAAGATGCAAGAAATTTATACCTAACTAAAATGCATCATAAAAATAAAATAAACTGCAAGGCAGAAAATATAGGAAAGGACACAGCACTTAAAGCCGACCACATCCTGTCTTTCGATAAAATCGTTCAAAATTAATTAGGTAAGAAAATTAAAAAAATGCTTTCAGAACCGCAAATAACCATTTTAACTACTTGATGTCAAAATAATTTTGTTTTTGTTTATAAACGTTTTGAAAGCATGTTTCGTTTTCAAAACCTTCTTTCTAAAGTTGACTTTATTGTTATATAACGACTTTAGTGGAAATTATTTTTTTGCAATTGGTTCGACGACCACACAACAATAAAAAAATCTAGAAAATTCAGAAAATCCAAATTAATTCAAGCTTGAAAAATTTAATCAAAATTATTTTTAATAGTTATAAAGGAATTGAATCGATGAGAAATTAAGACCTTAAGCAATTTTTATAGAAACATCCTGCTTGACAAGGAGCGAGGAACTGAGGGAACGAAGGAGGATGCAGGATGCGGGAACATGGAGAAGACAGGAAAGAAATGCTGGAGGAAATACTGGAGGAACATAGAGAAAATGCCAAAAAACAACTCAATGAAAAAAGCTAAACAAAATACACTTGTAGAAAAGAAAGGCCAAGAAAATGATGGAAGGAATGCTGGACCTCAACACCCGAAGAGCCTTGGCTAGACAAAACACTCGGACGCTTGACTATATTATTCACACAAGGAAAAGCATAAGTAGAAGAATGCAAATTAAATTTTTTATTTATTTAAAAATTGAACCAAGCATGAAAGCTCAATCTGACGATTTCACTGTTTTACATTTAATTACAGGATCAGATAAATTATAACAACGTTCGCAGAAGGAACATTTTCTAATTTCAGAACAGCTAGAAATAAATGAACAATAAAACGATGTTATAAAATACATAAAATAATAACGAATAATAAAACGAGAAAGTAAAAAATAAATAAACTGAACGTTTATTAATTAAAATAATTAATGTCTCTAGTCCTAATAAATAATGTCATATAATTTATAAAAATCACATTTACTCAACTAGACTTTATCGAATCAATGGTGTTGAGCAAATGTATTCTCAACGGTTCGAAAATTAAATTTTCCCTTTCTAAGAGTGTCATAGTTATTAACATTTCTACTAGAAAGAACGGGAGCTGTTTCCTTAAAAATCCATCCATCGAAAAAACATTTTATTTTACTTTGAGCAAATTTCAAGTGCTGGAAAATGTCGAAAATATTCAAAACTTTCAAGTCACTCAAAATGGCTCAAAATTTGCATAATTTTCAGTAAAAAAGCCAGAATTTCCACGAAATTTTTCATAGAGTTTGGGATTACTGATTGTCGATGATTAATCGACAATATCTGTCCTGTTTTGGACTCAAACACTATAAATAAAATATATATTTCTTTGCTACAGTGAAAATATATTTATTGGTTCATTTGCAATTTGTTTGAATAAAAAAAAATTGAATTCATTTTCAATGAATCTGCAAATGTGGCCCAAAATTTTTGCTGTTCTGAATCATGTGTTGCAGATCTGTAAAATTACTTTTGTAAACATTTTCTCATTCCACTGTTTTATTTTATATCTTTTGATTTGTGTGGCTTGATTGTTTTGTCAATTTAATGTTTTTATTAATTTCTGTCTCTTAAATTTTTAAATGATATTCCTGCTTCATGGTTTGATGCAGCATTTTGCATGCTGACTCAGCTTTCCGCGGTTTCACGCATAAGCTTTCAACTTTGTTTTCACCCCTTTCCCTCTATTAATGTTGGAATGCCCAGTCTGTGTTCATGCGTGTTGTTGCTTCCTCTATTTCTCCTGCCTTGCCATCCTCATCTGCTCATTTGCATCTTCTTATATTATTTTCCAACTTGGACTACATGAAATGTTTAAACTTGCTTTAACCATTTGATCCCAAACTAGTTTAAATGTCCCAGTTCCACCGGTAAGTCTTCATTTATCATTCATTCAAGCGGTGGTTTTTATTGATTGGGCTTTATAAATCCTACAGTGTCAATTTTGACACTGCTCAACGCTGATGCTTGATCCTTTCTTGTAACAATGCCATTGTTTTCTCTTAATCTGCGGTCATCAATCAAATCTCTGCATGGAATAAGCCAATGACATATAACACGTATTACACGGTACTTGAAAAGTATTTCGGTTTGGGATTCGCTAGATGTGTGGCCCGATCTATCTTATGGGCTTTTGAAGAACTTCCAGCTGTCTGCTTCAAAGCTACAGTGGCGTATGATCGGTTTTTTTTGATGCGAAGAAGCTTCAGTGTGGCGCAACTTGACCTGAACCACTTGAAAAAATTCCTTGGGTCAGAAGGCCAGCTTAACGATTTAGGGAAGTTTAGACGCAGCATCAACAATGTATAATTGATGAATATTTTTTCGTTTCTTTTGTTTCGACTGTAAAAAACGGCTGAATCTGATGTAAATTCCATTGCAACTGGGCCCAATTAATCAATGATGAAGCATCGTTAGCCAAAGGCCAGAAATTTGAGGATTTCCCGCACTGATATCGGGAATATACAATCCTTATCAATAAAGTCCGATCCCATTTCTCTTTTTACAATTTTGTGCTCTCCAGTAAAATCGGGGACGCGCCTGGATTTATAATTGAAATTATTCTTCCCTGTTGTAACAATGGCCTGGTTTAACTGCAACTGGCATGTGGTTTAGAACCACGATATTATTTTTAATTCCAGGAAGCCAGATATTCGTACTGGAATTTATTATGCCCCCTTAATTTCAGGTTGATTTAAAAAACACAAGATAATACAAAATAAAACCGTCTGGGCCCGAGCGAACGGGAAACTGCCGCTCTAATTTATATGATCATCTAAGTTAATTATAGAAATACGACTTTGGTTAATAATTGTTCTACATGCTAAATGCGCGCTGGCCAGCGAATTCGTTTTTTAAATAACACGTTGCTTTTTATTAATTTTCTCCGCTTTTAATTTACGAAATTTGTTCCACTTTAACCGTGCCCTTTGGGCGCAACTTTCCGATTACTGTGATTAATCCTCATTACTCCATTGATACATTTTAATGTCTGTTATTTATGTAGTAAATGGATTAACTTCCTTTTAAGAATCGCTTTTCAGTCTGCAATTTTTGTAATTCCTTTAAGGGCATCGTTGGATTAACTTGTCTTACTAATGGGCTTTGGGGAATCCATTCCACAAACAATTTTCTTCAATTTTAATTATTATATCAGACAAAAATTATAAGGATATATGTAAACTGGCTTGAATAATGTTAACAACAAAATATGGGCGAAGAAGGGCAATTAAAGCGAATTCTTGCAATTTTTTAAAAACATTTTTAATTTCTTAAAGGGCAAATTAAAGATGCAAAGTATCGAGAAAACACTATGACAATTTTTTGGAAAATGAGAAACATCCAACCCCAACAGAGACTAAAGAGTAATTTGAACGTAAATAAATTTGGCCATTAAATTAATACATCGAAAGAAAAATTAATTACTTCGAAACAATCGAAATACCTATTAAAAATAAATTATCCATGACTAGTAGCAGTAGGCAGATTGAAAAGTGAACTCTAAAGCTCCAAATTCCGTTCTGAACCTTCGTTACAATTAATCCAATACTGTTAAGGCCTCTCCCCAAATTTACTCCGGCATATTTTTATAACGATCTTTAAAGCCGCGATTAATTTGTTTGCCCGGGGTTAATTTCAGGACATTTAGAAGGCCGCACCCCATCTTCTTATCTCACCCAGATGGCTTTGTTTACTGTTGCGAATGGAAGCTTGTCAAAACAGATGAGACCATTGGGAATTAATGATAAATGCCCAAGATATCATGCCGAAGAACCCAATAAAAATTCTAATAGATAAAGTGGCGTTATTGGAGCCGAATCTCTATCGTTTGAGTTAACCAGAAAATTTTCAGTTTTAGACTCTCTGCACATGTTCTCACTTAGGCAAGTGTTAAGTGAGTCAATAATAATAAAATTCTAGTGGAAAACAGCATTTTTAAACACAAACTTGAGACAATACACGTATAAACATTCTCAGGGTTTGGCTGAGTCTGATGTCAACAGTTTTTAACATTAGTTTAATTAATTAATTTCTTCGCTTTGTTTAATGAAAATTCAGGAAAAAAACGCTTTAGCATAATTCAGTGTACATTTAAAAACACCATTAAACAACGCAAAAAACACACTCGGTCTCAACCTAATAACTTTCGAACTGCTGCAGAAATCCGGCAAGCATTTCTGTTTTATTTTTTGCCATAAACGAACCAGTTATTACGGTGAACATCCCGAAAATGTAAAAGTTTTAAGCAAGATGGCCATAAACCACAATATAAATACATAAAAGTTGACTGCTACATCATTTAAAATATGATTTCGTAGACGTAATAACCATAAGGTGTTACTGGTCTTAGTTACGAGTGAAAATAATTTAAAAGAAACACCTTCGCAGGTCAACTGAATAACTTATGATATCTGCGGCCGTAAAGTTGCATCGTAAATAAAGTTACGAACCACTGTTCTGTGGACTTTTTGGGACTTAAAACTTCGGTATTTTGGAAAAGTACAGATCAATAGGGGGGAAATGATGGAAAAATATGAAATTTTAGCAATCTTTTTGTTTATTGGCGTTAACAGTTTTTGTTATTTTTTCTCTATTGTTCACAAAGTTAACTTTTTCATACAAGTTTCTGATACTTTCTGAATATTCACTGACTTAAAATTTAATTTCTTTTAAACCAATTAAATACATAAAGTGTTTCATGATAGGAAGAAAAAATGAAGTAAAAATAATGTTCAATGTTCTTGAACGAATTTTAACTTATAGGTAATTTTTTATCCACTTTTTGAGCGTGCAACTGTATATTACATAAAGTTATATTTTATTTTTCTAAAACCAGAATTTGGAAAAATGTAAAATCATTTTTCGTATTTGCTTTATTTGTGAGTTTCGATGAGTCAATGATCCGAAGGTTTTGGGCTAAATAGTCTGAAAAAATACTCGAGACTCTTCAGGTTCGAAATAATCAACATTTTCTACTCATTTAAAGCCTTTTTTGAACGGTCACTATTTTAACTAGACAACATCTTCTTTATTATAGACCAATAAACTCTACATTTGTATCCTATTGGGAAGCTGCTTTGGGCGGAAATAATGCAATGCGCACAAAAAATAGGGTTCTGAAATATTGATTTTTGATCGAAAATTTCATAAAGATAAGGTCGACTTAAGCGAACAAAAAAGTTTCTCTAAATTCATTAAATTCTGCATCATTTTCACCGGGGAAAGATGAGGAATACAAGGAGCAAAAAAAATTTTGACATTAGGGATTTTATTCGTTAGGAATAAATCCAATGAGTATAGCGTTTTATAATGAGTAACAGGTCGATTTTAATGGCAAGAAATGCCCCCGAAATGCTTAAAATTCGACATCATTTTTGCCGAAACAAGCGAAGAAAGCAGGTAGCTCCTGGAAAAACACTCTAGGCTTTCCAGATTCGAAACAATTAACATTTTCTGTCCATTCGGAGTCGTTTTTGAGCGGTCAGAACTAATTTTCAATAACAGTATTGAGTCAAGTTGGCAGAATAAAATAAAGCAATTCTTTAATCTGATGGGTTCGATGGAATATTGCTAGAATTTCCTGTAGACTAAAATTATAATTTTGCTAAAGAATATATCACGTAATGCTTATTTTTCACCTGGAACACTTAGTACGGACTTTTCTAGGCATCTTCTTACTTTGCTTCAGCGTTACTTTTTTCTTCGATTTGACCCTTAACTTGTGTTTCGACGTTTATTTTCCGGGTGGTTTTGTTGCTAGTTGCATCGACATTGTATTTTTCTAGTCACTTGAAAACATGTTAGTTCTTTGCTGATTAAACTAGATGGTCAACGAAGAAAATGAATGAAGAAATGAAGAAGCAGGAACGCAGAACTTGACTGGTAACCGTTCTGGTATCAAACCACTGTCTTCGCAGGCGGTCAGCAACAATTCATGGCGCAAGATTGTAGCGGCAGCCACCCGCAGCCCTAGATGCTATCTGGTCGAGATAGAACACATTTTAGAAGTTTATGGCAATGGATCTTTGACCACTTACCATTCTCTGATCGTATATGGAAATTGAACATCATAGTTACGTTTCGGATGTTGTAGCGAACAAAATCGACATAATCGCCGCCCGTAAACTCCTAGATCGTATCGAAATTGGTTTCAGCTTCTTTACGACAATTTCCCTAATGGAATGTCCAAATTGCAGCTGTCCAAGAGCTACTTTGTGTTGTCTATTTCTACTTGTTGTCTATTTCTATGTCTAAACTAATCGCTTAGGGAGCGCAATTAAATTGCTCATCTAAGAAGTGTTTAGAAATGGCAGAAAAACTAACCCAAATGGGATGGTTAGTCGATTTTTATTAATTTTTTTTCGTATTTGGTTTCATTATCTGATCTAGCTGGGACTAGCAGTTCTTCCTTCTCCTCTTGATGGGATGACGATAATTGAAATTGCTCAAGAACAAATAATGTTCGCAACACAAAAAACTGCTTTAGAATGAAATTAACAATCTTTCAAATTGATTTTGCTCCCTTCAGTGATCAACATTCAATAAACCAGTTAACGCTAGGAAGGAAACTGGATCGTCCAAAACTAAACAAGTAAATACTACCACATTTTCTGACATTATTGGCGGTTCTAAGAATCTGAAAACGTACAGAAGGAATGGCAAGGATCAATTGCTTTTAACCCTTAGTTGAAAAGCCACAGTAAAAATGATCACTTTACCATAAAAAAATTCAATGTAATCAACAGGAAACGAGAATAGTTCCACTGGTACTTTGATCGGCAACAAAACACTTTTTAAGACCCTTTTAGCCCGTCTTCAATTGAACTACCCTATACATTAAGTACCGGGCCTATTTATAATTTAAGGTTCATTTACCATGGCCCCGGTATAAATAAATGCGTTGTCATTTAAAAACTGGCTTCAGTGGGTTTAAGAGCACACGCCTCTTTCAATTGGCTCTAAAATCATCTGCCTAAAGTGGCTCCTATTGTGCTCCATTCAAGAGCGGTCAATGTGATGGTCAGTTTGTGTCGTGTTAGATTTATTGGGCGATATTTATCTGCCTTATTGTCGTTAGCATATAAAAGGCTCTTGATCGGTGAGGCGGGAAGTTTATGATATTGATATCTGCTTTCGGATATATGTATTTTTTTAAGCTGCTGCTGCCCAAGAATCTTCTACACGTTCCATTCAAATCAGTGGAAATTAGCATGATTGTCCCGTTTCTAGTTTCCCTAGAATGTCAGCTTTTAGGGTCATTATTTCCCAGCGACAGCGTAACATTCGTATAAATATTTAATAGGGTGACGGTACACACCCCACATAAAACTCTACTTTGTGTTGAATAATCTTCAAATTGCCCGGAGCATATTCGGCCGTGAAATATGGAAACTGGCAAGTTGGCGTGAACGCCCTGGAAAATGGGAAAATGGAAATGTAAACGCCCGAGTGCAGAAGCGATGAAGTAAGCATGACATTAGCGAGACGCCTCGGTTTTTGATAAGCTCCCTCCCTAGCGCTCCATCCGATTTCACAGCGTTTTCATTTTATGTAAAATTGCTTAAATTCCTTGTTCTAATGCGTTTAATAAAAGGGAGAGAAACGCCCATCACTCGAACAGTGCAGTGCTTGCTAACAGATGCTTGTTTAGGTGCTGAGGTTTATCAGGAAATACAACACAACTTTTCTTCGGCCAAGAACTATAACATTTACAAATTAATATTTTTCCTGAGATGGACCAGTCGGGTATTTTCGACTGTAGAT
>NW_026018508.1:11963025-11965615 GCF_020466585.1 Dendroctonus ponderosae
CAAAAATGGCAGAATACGACTCGCTACATCTTTTCCTAAGCCGTCATTCAGATCTTAACATAAGAGTTGCGGAAGGTGTTTCATGAGTCGTGTACAAACTTTGAAAATATCTGCAGTGAACGTCGCAAAAAAACTTATTAATTAAAAAATAAAAAAAAAATTAATTAAGTTTAATTTTGTTACTTATCATTTGTTACGGTTCATCTCTCCCTGTGTGGTCCAACTGTCCCAAATTGGTGGTTCAACTATCCCGCAGATTTCGGGTTAGTTGGACCACATAACGGTTTTTTATTTTATTTTTTTGTCAGCAAATGTGTTCGAGTTTTTAGTATTTAGTTACAGTTAAAATGTTTGTGACAACATTTTTTTTACGTCAATAAAGCTATTTTTTGTGAAGATAAAGTCGAATCAAAAAAGGTGGTTCATCTCTCCCGGAATTACTCTACATCTGAAATCTTACCGGGTTTGGTTGGGACAAGCACCAGAACTAAACCTTCAGCTGATTGAAGAAACCTTTCAGCAAGTAGCTTGCGACTGAAACTTGCCAACTTGCTGTGACAAATGATCCAGATATTCGTGCATACAATAAAAACTGATGTTGTGTAGTGAGGTTATGAAGCAAAATTAAACAGTTCTGTTATAAATTGTTCAGTTTTGAGATAAATTTCATGTAATGAAATTGGGTTTGATTGCAGCAGGCATCAGTGATTTGGGGCGAAAAAACGTCAGTAGAAGAAGCGATCAAATCGTTTGTTGCCGCAATTTTCATTCAATTTTTGTAAAAAATCTTCGTTATTTGTTGGAATAATGTTGGGGATCATCTTAGACAGACTCCATACTCTTTCAATCGCTAGCAAATGTGTTTAAAATGGAAATGTCGTCAACAATGTCGCATCGGTTAGAGCTAGTGAAAATCACTTTTTATGCCCACTATCAGATAATTTCGTTTCCAGAGTGGAAAACTGCGAAAGCGCAAAAACTGGCGCTTTCCCAATCAGAAATCATGAATCGGGACACCATTTATCACGCCCTTGACGCTTTTCCTCTCCCGTTCCCTATTTCACATGGCTGGCACCCCATTCTTTAACAGCGCTGATGCCATTTCATACTTTCTTCTATCCAGCCCTTCTTATATCCGCCACCAATTTTCCTTAACGCTCGGTTGCCCGGGAAACGTATTTTATCTTTCTGTCGTTGTCGACCTCATTGTTTGTCTGGCAACATCACAGCTCCAGCTCTGGAAATGGAATCGAGACGATATTTTCGACTGGAAACTTCTCCTTTATTGTCAGCCCTTTTTTCCGCGCCCTTCTTTGTTCTGGAAATCCTCCAAGTGTGCTCACATTGGGGAAAGCGAATGGATGTGTTCCAGTCACGTTGAAGAAAATTAAAGCACCATGGATGTTGTTGATATACCAGGTCCAAAAGAGCAAAATAGGCTGAAAGCTGTGGGTTTTGCCAAATGTGTTTAAGCTTTGTCGTTGCTGCTGAATCAGTGTTTTATCTGGTCAAGAGACAAATTTTCAAATCAATTTCATCGGTAAAGGTGGACATAATTTAAAGTTGTGGTCATTTTCTTGTGCAAAATTGAAGCCAATTTGTCTTGAACTGGAAAAGCAAATGCTTGAGAATATTTAGGGCGATTGGTACAATCTAGCCAGACTTAACGAAACAAAAATATACTTTCTAGTGTTACTAGGTGTTTTTCATTGGCTCTGAGCCTGCAAACCTTCATTAATTGAATATATTTTAAAACGTTTTACTAATTTTTGATTATTAGATTAAAAATAAATGTTTTAAAACAGTCTCAAGTCTTTCCACTTTTTTCTTTTTGCATCGAAAATTAAAATAGATCTGAAAAAAGTCAAGAGCCAAAAAATGTGTATCGTGTGTTCACGAACTTTTACATATCAACTTTTCTTCTTAAAATTGAAAAAAAAGTGAAACAAACACCTTGCATACAGGGTGATTCAAAATTGGCGTCATTCCTTTTAAGGGGTTATAGGGGCTCACTTGGAAGGTACGAGAAAAATATTGAAATTTTTTTTTCGATAATTTCTAGAATATATTAACAGTTGCAAATCGAATTTCAACTTTATTATTAAGCATTATTTTGTAAGTGTTCCATGTTTAATTGGAAGCATATTGGAATACTTAGGCACTGAAAAAGACAAATTACGATCTTTGCTTCAAATTCCGATAACTTGATATTAAAAAAGTTCTCTTCTACAATTCTTTGATGAAAAGTCAAAGCGGCAATGATTTTTTTTGTCATTAACAGATATTACTAAAACAATAATTTGTCAAACTGTGACTTACTTTGAATTTTCTTTCACAAATTTGCGGATACGCGATAAGCTCAGAGGAATTGAATTTGACGTCAGGGGGGGGGGGGTTATGTAGAAAAAATAGTTTTCTGTTTCTTCTTCTGTAGTTTATTCTGTTGTTTATGAAATTAGAAAAATGATCGTCGTTTTGTGCAAGGGGGGCGCAAAATTATTGCAAAATTTCATGTTTTCCGTCCCGTTTTGCATGTTTCTCGGAAGCAAAATGAGCAAGAACGCTCGTTTTTACATCATTCCAGAGATAA